>NC_069502.1:738673247-738758247 GCF_027579735.1 Bombina bombina | reverse complement strand
ATATCACCTCAATTACGGAAACAGGGTATATAAACAATGTGTGCATATCTTCAATAAGGAGCAACCAGCTCCTAGGGGGATCCGCCCCACAGTATATGTCTATAAACATTGTTACAAAAACTGGAGAGGAACCGCTGTGTTAAAAGTCAAATATACTTTATTTTAACATAAGTTAAAAACGGAAAGTATCCCAAACATGAAGGCGGACAAGGATTGCTAACATGTTTCGGCCAAGGTGGCCGTAGTCATAGCATAAGAGTCTAGTTACAACAGTCTAATTTAAAACAGATGTGAAAGCACCTGATTGGATAAAATTAAAACAAAAACACGCCCATATGAATTGAACAGGTACCATTAACCCTTTACATTTAAACCAACACCTAAAAGGCTATCTTTAAAGATTAAACACATTGAAAAGTAAAGCAAAGAAAAGATAATGTTAACATAAATCAAAAACAAAAAATAATAATAATGTTACATAAGTCAAAATGTCTATCTCACTATGTACATAATATTAAGGGCACAGAATGCACCCATTAGAAGGGTGAATATTATTGCAACACTAAGTTCCCTGTAAATGTTAACTAAATATACAAAAGCTGGACTAACTGTGTAACAGTGCATGACATGTGCTTTCAAATAAATTACATATCGCTACTTGGGAATAGACATGGAAAGCATAATTATAATAGACCTTTAAATCCAAGCTGTAAATTCCAAATCAAGATTGCTTGACCAGAATAATATTGAATTGCTATGAGTTGCATAATATGTAAATGATGGGTAAAGTAATAAAGAGCCATCAGTAGAAGGCAAAAAGACTAATATTCTTAAAGGTAAAAATGCTGTAAGCTACCATAGATGCAATAATTAATTTGCCATAAGATTCTTAAGCTGAACAGATACATTGCAACAGCAAAATACTCATTACAAATAAGATGGCTGAATATTAACTAAACAGTTATATACTGTCTATTTATTGCCCCAAACTACCTCATCAACATATACAAAATAAAAATAAAAAAGTGAATTTAATATACTGTGAATTAAATTGAATTAAATGTGAATTCAAATGAATATGGGGAAAAGGGAGGGAATATTCATTCCCTAAAGTTAATGAGATCATATCTTGAGTTTAGACCGTGAGGTGTCCTGGTCTTTAGATGGAATATCCAGAACACCTCACTTTTGGCCAGAATGCTATCAATATCCCCTCCTCTTTTTGGAGGAACCACCTTCTCAATGGCAACCCACCTAAAGGTATCCAATTTACCTTGGTGTACAGTTGCAAAGTGTTGTACCAATAAGGAGGTAGATCTCCCTCTTTCCATTGAGGAAATGTGCTCCCTGATGCGTGTGTTCACATCCCTGGTCGTAAGTCAAGTATACTGTAAATTACACTTAATACAAGTTATTAAATAGATGACACCAGTATGTGTGCAATTCATACAGTTCTTGATGTCAAAGGATTTGCCTGTGACCACTGAGGTAAAAATGTCTGTTACTTGAACATAATCGCATGGTCGACATTTGCGGTGCCCACACTTAAACATTCCTTTATGGGATAGCCAGGAGCTCTGGGGCCTTTCTACCTTTTTTAACTGAGTGGGTGATAGAATGTTACCTATAGTTCGACTTTTCCTATAGCTACATCTAATCTCCTTCTTTACTGCATCTTTAAGCAGGTCATCTGCCGCTAGCAGAGGAAAATGTCTTTTAATGATATTGCAAATTTTGGGAAATTGATCACTGTAAGTAGTTACAAAATTAACACCTTGAAAATTAGGTTGTATCTCACTGGGGAATTTTCCTCCAAAAGTGAGGCCCTTGGTAACATCTGTACCTTTTTCCTAGCTTCATTAATATGACTACTACTGTACTTGCGTTCTCTAAGCCTTTGTGCTAGGATCCCCGCCTCTCTTTGATAATCTGCCTCCCTACTGCAATTCCTCTTAATACCAGAGAATTGACCCTTAACCACAGCATATGATATATCTTTAGGGTGGCAGCTATTAGCATGCAGTAACGAATTGGCCGAAATAGGCTTCCGGTATACTTTAGTTTGTATACGGCCATTTTCATCCCCTTCCAGGCTCAAATCAAGGAACGTGATGATATGGGGATCAAACTCAAATGTGAATTTCAGATCACAATCATTATCATTGAGATAATCAACAAATTCCTTGATGAGTTCCAAAGGTCCTGACCAGATGATCAACAGATCATCTATAAAACGCTTAAAAAAGCGTATATACCTCCTGAAGGGGTTGCTATCTCCATAGATGCGGCACAGCTCCCACCAGCCAAGATGGAGATTGGCGTAGGAGGGGGCAAACTTGGCCCCATAGCTGTGCCGCATCTCTGGAGATAGCAAACCTTGTTATACCTATTACTAGTCTTAGAGTTTACCTTAGTCCTGTAGAGCAGTTTCCAATTTGTTGTAGCGTGTCATCCATTGTATGGTTTGTCATCAAACACATAACCAATGAGGATTAACTCACCTCCGGGAGGACCCACCCCACACCAACTGTCAGCTGATCCAAGGTTCTGTGTATACTAAAAAAATAAAAGATCATTCATAAAAGCATTGCAACTTCAGTTAGTATGACAATTATCTCAGAAGCACAAGCAATACATACTACTGGGTATAAATGTAAATGATGTAAAAAATGTAATGGCCACATTATTATAAAGCAGTCAGTAGCCTAATGTTAACCTTATAGGGAAATATAGAGCCTATGCTATCATCCTATAACTAGCGAATCCCTAATGATATTTAATAAGCCTTATAGTTACTATAGAACGAGACTACATAAATAATTTGTACTAAATCTACTTGAGTGTTATAAATGTAGCAATGTACCTATATATATGTGTGTGAAATAGTATTTCCCTACAAAGTCATTATCTATTAGGATGTACATATGCAGCAATCAAACACGTTAGCCGTCAAAAGCAGCATTAAGGGGTCCTAACGCTGCTTTTGGCCGCCCGCTGGTATTTAGAGTCAGGCAGGTACAGGTCTACCGCTAACTTCAATGGGATCTGCCCAACGCTGGTATTCAATGGGATCTGCCTAACGCAAAAAAAAGTCAGTAGTTAAGAGCTTTATGGGCTAATGCCGGAATATAAAACTCTTATCTACTGTGCTCTAAAGTACACTAACACCCATAAACTACCTATGTACCCTAAACCGAGGCCCCCCTACATCGCCGCCCCTGTAATAAAAATGTTTAACCCCTAATCTGCCGACCGGACACCGCCACCACCTACATTATCCTTATGAACCCCTAATCTGCTGCCCCTAACATCGCCGACACCTATATTATATTTATTAACCCCTAATCTGCCCCCCAAACGTCACCGCTACCTAACTACACTTATTAACCCCTAATTTGCCAACCGGACCTCGCCGCCACTATAATAAATTTATTAACCCCTAAACCGCTGCACTCCCGCCTCGCAAACACTAGAATAAATTGTATTAACCCCTAATCTGCCCTCCCTAACATCGCCGCCACCTACCTACAATTATTAACCCCTAATCTCCCGCCCGCACCGTCGCCGCTACTATAATAAAGTTATTAACCCCTAAACCTAACTCTAACCCTAACCCTAACAGCCCCTAGCATAAATATAATTTAAATTAAACAAAATAATATTCCTAAAATTAACTAAATTATTCCTATTTAAAACTAAATACTTACCTATCAAATAAACCCTAATATAGCTACACTATAACTAATAGTTACATTGTAGCTATTTTAGGATTTATATTTATTTTGCAGGCAACTTTGTATTTATTTTAACTAGGTACAATAGCTATTAAATAGTTAATAACTATTTAATAGCTACCTAGTTAAAATAAATACAAAATGACATGTAAAATAAATCCTAACCTAAGTTACAATTAAACACTACACTATCATTAAATTAATTAAATAAACTACCTACAATTACCTACAATAAATACAATAAATACAATTAACTAAACTATTCTATAATACAAAAAGAAAAAAACACTAAATTACAAAAAATAAAAAATAATTACAAGCAGTTTAAACTAATTACACCTAATCTAAGCCCCCTAATAAAATAAAAAAGCCCCCCAAAATAAAAAATTCCCTACCCTATTCTAAAATACAAAAGTAATCAGCTCTTTTACCAGCCCTTAAAAGGGTTTTTTGCGGGGCCTTGCCCCAAAGTAATCAGCTCTTTTGCATGAAAATAAAAATACACCTTCTTCCAAGCGGCATCTTCTATCTTCTTTCTTCCGGATCCATCTTCATCCCGCCGACGCGGAACATCCTTCTTCCCCGACGGACTAACGACGAATGAAGGTTCCTTGAAGGGACGTCATCCAAGATGGCGTCCCTTCAATTCCGATTGGCTGATAGAATTCTATCAGCCAATCGGAATTAAGGTAGAAAAAAATCTGATTGGCTGATGCAATAATGAATATTATTTTGTTTAATATAAATTATATTTATGCTAGGGGGGTGTCAGGGTTAGGGTTAGAGTTATGTTTAGGGGTTAATAACTTTATTATAGTAGCGGAGACGGTGCGGACGGGAGATTAGGGGTTAATAATTGTAGGTAGGTGGCGGCGATGTTAGGGAGGGCATATTAGGGGTTAATACTATTTATTCTAGTGTTTGCGAGGTGGGAGTGCGGCGGTTTAGGGGTTAATACATTTATTATAGTGGCGACGAGGTCCGGTCGGCAGATTAGGGGTTAATAAGTGTAGGTAAGGTAGCGGCGATGTTGGGGGGGCAGATTAGGGGTTAATAAATATAATATAGGGGTCGGCGGTGTTAGGGGCAGCAGATTAGGGGTTCATAGCTATAATGTAGGTCGCGGCGGTGTCCGGAGCGGAAGATTAGGGGTTAATAATAATATGCAGGGGTCAGCGATAGCGGGGGCAGCAGATTAGTGGTTAATAAGTGTAAGGTTAGGGGTGTTTAGACTCGGGGTTCATGTTAGGGTGTTAGGTGTACACTTAGAAAGTGTTTCCCCATAGGAAACAATGAAGCTGCGTTAGGAGCTGAACGCTGCTTTTTTTTTTCAGCCAGCTCAGCCCCATTGTTTCCTATGGGGAAATCGTGCACAAGCACGTTTTTCCAGCTTACCACTACCGTAAGCAATGCTGGTATTGAGGGTTAAAGTGGAGCTAAGTTAGGCTCAATGCACCCTTTTTTGAGCCTAACGCAGCCCCTCAGACAACTCTAAATACCAGCGTTGTTGGAAGGTGCGTTGGGAAAAAAAAGCAGTGTTAGCTACGCGGGTCTTTACCGACAAAACTCTAAATCTAGGCGATAGTTAGATGTTAATTTGTATACGAGACTTGCAATACTTATCACCAATAGTCAGCAATTACCACATTTATAAAAAACAATGCAAATCAAGAGTGCCGTTCAGTCCATTGGGTTTAATAGTATTGAGACGATGAATCTATCTAACTTCACATTTCAGCAGTAATTTCCCTCCTGAGGGGGGTATATGGTCAATTAATCTGAAGCGTAGGTCTGGTACTGAATGTTTATGTTCAAGAAAATGTCTATCCACGGCCTGATCCATCTTGCCCTTATCAATTGCTGCTCGAATGGCAGAACGGTGGTTTGCAAATCTTGTACGTGCATCGTCTTTGGTTTTCCCAACATAATACATCCCACATGAACAATTTAAAAGCTATACGACAAACTTGGTGGTACAGGTTATGTAGTATTTGATGCAAAATTGTTGATTGGTATGTGGATGTTTAAAAGAGTTGCCTAGTATCATTGCGTTGCAAGTAGTGCATGATATACACCTGAATGAACCAGTCTTTTTAGGCTGTAGCCAGGAGAATGTAGTATAATTATGTGTGGGGTCAGTGATTACTAGAGAGTCCCTTAAGTTTCTTGCTCTCCTAAAGGCCACCCTGGGTTTCAATGTAAATGGTAACATGAGATCTGAAGAAAGGATATCCCAATGTTTAGATACATTCTTAAGTATGTCAAGGTATATGTGGGGTAAATAAATATATATATTTTAATCATATATTTTAAGGCTATACAATACAATTATATTTATTCAGCTCTGAACTGGTCAGCAGAAAGGACTCATTTCTGTCAGACAAACTGGCTTCAGACAGATTTGGTTCTCCCCCCACTTTCTCAATTGCACAGGAGACTCATAGAGATTACTTTGAAGGAGACATTCCTGGCTAAAATGAGAACAATAGAACATTTGGTTAAATTAAAATATAACACAGTTTCAGAAACCATCTGTGTGATTGCCTGGGAACCAATGCTAAAAAAAACAGCATTCTGATACCTAGATCAGGATACATGCCCATATATGGGTTTCCTCCAATGGAGATGCCGATCCGTCTGAAGAGATGTGAAAAATGCTGTGTGGCTACTAATACTGGAATATACAAGATGTTAAACATATGTCTGGGGTTAGGATAACATAGAGAAAGCACATGACTTACATGTTTCCAACAACTGTATTTAGATTTCAAATAAAATATACTAGGAAAATAAATACAAGATACTGCATATAAATGGATGTGTATATGTGTATAGTATATATACATGCATATTTTGAAAGCATGAATATCTTAGCCTCTGTGTGTTTAAGAACATGAATAGATGTTTATGGACCTGAAGAGAAGTGATTATTAACATTTATTTTTATTTCAGATCTACATAGACAGGATTAATGTATTCAGGAAGAAATAGACAGAAATGTAACATGCTATATCTGAATGAATGCAGTATATCAGGAGTTTTAAATACTACCAATCTGGAAATATAAAAATAGGCTGTTATTTCTATAGAAATGCCAGGATACTGATAAAATTATAATGCATTTAAACTAATAATTAGCAGTATTAAATTGCCTTAATATAATAAAATGTTAATAATATAAAACATGACGTTTCATATCAAAACGATCAGGAAATTGATCTGATGCTGCTTCACCTATAATTAATATTGGGAGAGATTAATACAAGAAATTATGGCAGTTATTACATAGTTTAAAGAAATAATAATTTCACTGTCTAAAAATGCTGTATTTGTTTGTGTTGTACTGTCTGCTGCCACCTGGTGTTATGTTGCGAGAACTACAGCCAGAAGGCTTTTTGGCTGTTAAAAATGAAATTTCCAAGGGCCAATCCGATTAGACTTCCCAGGTAACCAATGGGAAGGTCAGCTCCCGTAGTGCAACCCACATGATTTCATAAATAATTGAAAACATATATAAGTAAGCAAAAGAGAAATAGAAAAAAGGCTGTTTTAACTTTGGATGAGATCTGCTGTTGGGCATTTTGAAACCTTTCTGAACAAGCTGACTACCTCTTTCTCATTGATTGCAAAAATTACTTATCTGTCTTCTGAGATGAAACAAGAAATTTCTGGTAACTGAATTATCGATTTTGATCATTTTGGTAAAGTATAAGAAAAGGGCTGCTAATTACATGTGATATTTTAAAGTCACTGCAGTTTAAATTACAGTTAATAGATTTAAAGAGCAGGTTGTACTTTTAAACTGTGTGTCATTGTTTTAGATAGTTCCTAACTGGCCTGTTTGTATGCAAAAACAATTTAAAATAAGTATTCATTGTTGCTGGGTCTGGCAGAGTCAGATAAATAAATTGTATTTTAAATTGGTAGTCACAGCCTATATATTGTTTAAATCTATATCTGATTGGCTAAGTATCTCATCTGTGCAAGTTCTGATATTGTAAGTTAATTTTGTATTAGGATAAATTGCAGTTAAATAGCAGAATAAATATATATTATCCTATTGATTATAAGCACAGCCTAGAATTGTATTGCTTGGATGTTAAAGGCTATTTATAAATAAGGTTGGTTTTAAAGGTAAGCGTGTATGAACTTTACATAGCATATTTAAATAGTTTTCAAGCGCATATAATATAATTTCATATTCCTTTTATTGCAAATATATTTCAATATGTTCATGGATATTAACTAAATAAAAGAATTCAGATATTTATATTAATTGTATTGTTTCTAGTAGATGCATGTTGATTAAGGGTTTCTATTTTTAAGGAAAATTATTAATTGTATTGTGTTATAACCCTACCATAAGCTGATATATTATTTGGAGAGCACTACTAAGATTTTCATAAATATACTGACATAATATATGGAGGTACTGTTTTGAGATTTATTAATTTTCATCATTTTTGATATAATATATTTGTAGTAAATAGAAATTATTATAAAAGAAAAAAAAAATTCATATTTCGATATTAATATTTTGAAGATATAATTTTTGAAAGGTTGAAATATTAATTTTCATATTTCGAGATTGATATTAATATCTTGAAATATTATTAAAAATTAATTTTTGAAAAATTAATAAAAATATTAATTTTTCACGCACAGATACAAGATTTAAATAAACAGCTTGCACAAAGCCAGAGAGAATTAAGCGATTTAAAAGGGTCATATCGCCATAATGAAAACCCTTATATTAACAGTGAGAATAATACAGATAATGCTAACTCCTTTAGCGAACGCGTCAGGGACGAGGTACAGAAATATATGGAACAGTATAGACAAATGACCCCTAATGGGTCAGAAATAGATTTCCCAAATAGGCAGTCACCTCATGATATAAATCCAGAGGACTGCTGTAGCGCAGCTGGTGCGGGGGAGGGAAACTCTAACAGAGAAGCCCAAAGTAAGTCTGATAAAGTCTATGATTCCCATAAAATAATCACCTTCGTACAACACGCAGTACCTATATTCTCCAATAAGGGAACAACATCTGTAATTGATCATTTAGAGGCTTTTGAAAATGCGTTAGCTATAATGAATGTTACAAGTGAGAAATTGAAAATTGAATTTCTGCCCTGGGTATTTGACAGTAAGCATCACAAATTCTTTGCTTCACTAAAGGATATGAATATTCATTCCTGGAATGGGGTAAAACGACAATGCAGAAAAGAATTCAGGCTTTATGGCTTAAAGTGTCGTGCGAATCAGAGTCCAATCGAATTCCTTTCTGTATTGAAAAATGCGTACAGTATGACTGAAGATAATCCCAGATTTGATGGCTCAGAATTTTTAAATTTATTTTTTGAAGCATTGCCTACACCCATCAAAATTAACTTAGCTAGAGATTTTGATGAAGACTGCTCATTGGAATGGCTGATCAAAGAGAGTACAAAATTATACTCTATTCAGCAGTCCAGTGAACAGGGGGTGAAAAAGGAGACAAAACCCAAAATTGTAGCAGAAACTAGGGTGTCACCTAGCCCCCTCAATTTGGAGTCTAAAAAGAGGACCTATGCGGAAGTGGCCTGTCAAAACAGGCCATCTCCACAGAGGTTTAATTCTGCCCCCTCCCCTACACAGGTTAAGGCGCAGGGAGACTATAACCAAAGTGGCAAGCTGAACCCCAGGGGCAACCATGCCAGAATAGAAATAGCGGCCCTGATTCTGTGGGAACCCAATGGTCCAGGAATCATTATTATGGGGCACCAAAAGATAGGCCCAGGGGTAGAGGTAACTTGTACAATCAGGTAGATATGCTGTTTACCCAGTTAAATCGGTTGAGCGAACAATTCGCTAATATGAGTCAAATTTCTACGGCTCAGCAACCGAAACAATACTTTTTTAGGGGTGCAGCCAGTGGTCAGCAGTGGACCACAGGCACAGTCATAAATACTGCAGCATCACCTGAGGGGGAGGGGAGAGATCTACAAAATGTAATAATAAATATCAATGATACTAATCATGTTCTCTCCCAACAGACAGGAAACGGACAATTTAACTGTGGTGACAAGCAACCTCATCCGGGAAAAGTTAACAAATCTCTTCCTTTGCAGCATGCCTTTAACATTATTTCCACAGATGCAGTACGCAAGAATCCAGCCGGTCCTGTCATAAAGGAAACTGGTAGGTATGAAGTTTCTTCTGCATCGAATGACACAGCGAATTCAGGTAACACGTGGCGAAGCCCAAAGATGTATGATAACGCCAACTTTATGTGTGAAATGATAGAAAATGCAGGAAGATATTATGTATTAGTTGAGCTGCAAGATTCAGTCTCCAACCCTATCATGGGATTAGTCGATACTGAATCTCAGGCAACTATTTTATCCCACAGGTACTACACACAGCTAAATGAGCTAACACCCCACAAACCTAAAATAAAAGAATTTGACAGTTCTCTAATAGGTGTTGGGGGTGACTCCCTAAAAGTTTACGGTACTGCCTGGTTAAAATTTAAATTGGGGAACAGGGTCATAAGACACCCTGTCATTATAGTGGATCTGCCAAATTGGAAAAGAAATGGCATGCAGAAAAGCAATAACAAACCAGTCAAGCATGGCAAGTTTTTCTGCGAGATTGATAATCTGGTGGTATCCAGTGATTTAACCATACACTGGAAAAAGACCAAGGGTCATTCCAGAGTTCTAGGTCCTGATAAGGAAGGCAATGATCTTGCGGATTCATTAACCAAACAAGGAGCCATAACTGGAGAACGCCTTAATATTGACCACTTAATGGGTGCAATTCAGGTAGAATTCAATTACCAGAAACCAGGCAAAACAACAGAGTGAGCCTAACTTGGTACAATGGAGTCAGGATTCTCCTAGTGAGGACCTGATCACTAGTCAAAAAGAAGACCCCATTGTAGGCATCTTCTATAAACACATAGAAGATCCTGAAAGCAACCCCATCTCAAAAGATGATTGTATTGGCAAAGAAGATCTTAGAATCCTAATAAAATCTAGATCACAATTCAAGTTACAGGATGGTTTGTTAATTAGAACCTCCAAAACTGGCATCCAACAGTGGGTAGTACCCACCAAGCTCAGAGGTCTAATGCTTCAACATGCCCATGATGTTCCCACATCTAGTCATCGTGGTGCCAAACTCACGTATGAAATATTACGTGATTACGCTTTTTGGCCACACATGTTGAAAGATGTTCAAACCTACTGTCAAGGGTGTTTAATCTGCCCACAGTTCCAACCCACTGCACCAACGCATAGAGCGCCATTGCAGAAAAGGGGGATGGTAATGCCATGGTCAGATATACAAATTGATTTTATTGGTCCAGTAACAAGGTGTCAGGAATTGTGGTTATGCTGTACCTTTAAGGAATTCAACCAATAGGATTCTTCCTCCTCTCATTTAAACACCTGCTCAGGTTACAAACGTTGCTTAGTATTTTGTTATTTTCACTAGTAACACTGAGCCTTGCTACAGCTGAAGTACTGCCTTCTCTCTGCATTTGTTTAACCTCTTGGTCTTTTGTGTTTGCAAATAGGAACTACAGTCACTGGAATCAATTCCTTTTATCTAGGAACTTTCTGTTTGCACATTCCTGCACAGCCAGTGACTGCAACTAAATATTCATCTACCTTATCAACACCCTCCAACTGCCTTCCTCCAGACTCACCATTGTCTACTTAACAAAGGTACTCTGCAGATGTACATATTTAATTTTACCTTATATTTCTTGTGAATTGCATAATATCAGTTTAAGCTCTCCACTCTGTCCTGTGACATCACAAGCTCTGCAAAGACTCATCTGTGCACACAGAACAGGAAGTCTCCTCCCCTCCAGATCAGATACCAACATTCAGAGACTCTAGTCACTGCTGTGAGCTTCACAAGAGATTCTGTGAGTACACAATGTTTTATTGAACAGACTTAGCATTTAAGAAACTGCTACTTAATTGTGGATTGCATAAAACATATAAGGTTGTCTAAACTGCTACTGAATTGTGGACTGCATAAAACATATAAGACTGTCTTACTTCTCATGCCTGATTAACTCACTCACTGCAGCTTTGCATAAAACATATAAGACTGTCTTACTTCTCTTGCCTGATTAACTCACTCACTGCAGCTTAACTGTTAAAGCAACTCTCAAGTATATTCTAAGGAAAAGACAAAGTAAATCCACCTTATTTTTATTTTTTCTTACTACTCAGTTAATTTATCTTTAAAGTTCCATCATCTATAAATAATAGATTGAATGGATACCAAAGTTATATCTTGTTTGTACATTCTCCATACCAACTTAACCTTTGCAAACTAAATGACACTATACTACTTGGTTTCACTTTGAAGCTAGTGTTACCATATCAATTAGTGTTACATTCAAATATTTCTAAATCTTACACAAGGTCATCAAGAGGTAACAAATACATGTTAACAGTGACATGCCTGTTCACTAAATGGGTAGAGTGCATTAGTGCACCTAACAATAGTGCTAAAACATGTGCAGCGTTGCTCATCAACCATGTTTTTTCCAGATTTGGTTTGCCCCAAAGAATCGAGTCAGATCGGGGGACCCACTTCACTAGCGAAGTGATGACCAAAATGTGGAAGATACTAGGGGTTAAAAGAAAGCTCCATATTGCTTATAGAGCTGCCTCAAGTGGTGGTGTAGAGCGTTACAACCAGTCCATTGTTAAAATCCTTAAAAAGTTTGTGAGTGAAACGGGTAAACTGGGATGTAAAACTACCTCTAGTCTTAATGGCATTAAGAGCAACTCCAAGTAGTGCTACCAAGATGTCACCTTTTGAACTGATGACTGGTAGAAGAATGGTTCTACCTCAGCATCTGCTGTACCGTACATCAGACCAAAACTTGATAAACGCTGCCAATACACATCAATATGTGGAAAACCTAAGAAAGCAACTGCAATATGCATTTGCATTTGCTCAAAGGAATTTAGAGAGAGCCGCAACTGCCACTAAAACCTATTATGATCTCAAAACATCCAAAAAGGAATATGAAATAAATGATAAAGTTTATCTTTATAACTTTGGAAGAGATCAGGTTAGGGAGAAGAAATTTCTTCCCTCATGGAAAGGTCCTTTTGTCATTACGAACAAAATATCTCCAGTGGCTTATAAAATAAGAGTCCCCAAAAATGAAAGTTTCATAGATAAATGGGTCCATATCAATCAATTGCGGGCATGTCACCCCAGATCCCAACTACAAGTCATAGAGGGAGAATGAAATGTCATATCCCCAAATGCACTAAAGACCTACTGTATTTTAAAGACGCCTAGCTGATGAGCATGAAGGTTCAAAAATGACAGACTATCTACATAGAAGACTGTCTATGGTGTGTACGGTCAACATCCTCACCAAATACCATTGACTTTAAGCCAATTTAAATACATGTGTCCTACATCTATTTAAAATTGGTAGGGGGATTTATGTCAAGGTATATGTGGGGTAAATAAATATATATATTTTAATCATATATTTTAAGGCTATACAATACAATTATATTTATTCAGCTCTGAGCTGGTCAGCAGAAAGAACTCATTTCTGTTAGACAAACTGGCTTCAGACAGATTTGGTTCTCCCCCCACTTTCTCAATTGCACAGGAGACTCATAGAGATTACTTTGAAGGAGACATTCCTGGCTAAAATGAGAACAATAGAACATTTGGTTAAATTAAAATATAACACAGTTTCAGAAACCATCTGTGTGATTGCCTGGGAACCAATGCTAAAAAAAACAGCATTCTGATACCTAGATCAGGATACATGCCCATATATGGGTTTCCTCCAATGGAGATGCCGATCCGTCTGAAGAGAAAAGGGACTGATAATTAGCACAAATTTGTCGAGTGGCTCATGCTGTGTGGCTACTAATACTGGATTATACAAGATGTTAAACATACGTCTGGGATTAGGATAACATAGAGAAAGCACATGACTTACATGTTTCCAACAACTGTATTTAGATTTCAAATAAAATATACTAGGAAAATAAATACAAGATACTGCATAGAAATGGATGTGTATATGTGTATTGTATATATACATGCATATTTTGAAAGCATGAATATCTTAGCCTCTGTGTGTTTAAGAACATGAATAGATGTTTATGGACCTGAAGAGAAGTGATTATTAACATTTATTTTTATTTCAGATCTACATAGACAGGATTAATGTATTCAGGAAGAAATACACAGAAATGTAACATGCTATATCTGAATGAATGCAGTATATCAGGAGTTTTAAATACTACCAATCTGGAAATATAAAAATAGGCTGTTATTTCTATAGAAATGCCAGGATATTGATAAAATTATAATGCATTTTAAACTAATAATTAGCAGTATTAAATTGCCTTAATATAATAAAATGTTAATAATATAAAACATCACGTTTCATATCAAAACGATCAGGAAATTGATCTGATGCTGCTTCACCTATAATTAATATTGGGAGAGATTAATACAAGAAATTATGGCAGTTATTACATAGTTTAAAGAAATAATAATTTCACTGTCTAAAAATGCGGTATTTGTTTGTGTTGTACTGTCTGCTGCCACCTGGTGTTATGTTGCGAGAACTACAGCCAGAAGGCTTTTTGGCTGTTAAAAATGAAATTTCCAAGGGCCAGTCTGATTAAACTTCCCAGGTAACCAATGGGAAGGTCAGCTCCCGTAGTGCCACCCACATGATTTCATAAATGATTGAAAACATATATAAGTAAGCAAAAGAGAAATAGAAAAAAGGCTGTTTTAACTTTGGATGAGATCTGCTGTTGGGCATTTTGAAACCTTTCTGAACAAGCTGGCTACCTCTTTCTCATTGATTGCAAAAATTACTTATCTGTCTTCTGAGATGAAACAAGAAATTTCTGGTAACTGAATTATCGATTTTGATCATTTTGGTAAAGTATAAGAAAAGGGCTGCTAATTACATGTGATATTTTAAAGTCACTGCAGTTTAAATTACAGTTAATAGATTTAAAGAGCAGGTTGTACTTTTAAACTGTGTGTCATTGTTTTAGATAGTTCCTAACTGGCCTGTTTGTATGCAAAAACAATTTAAAATAAGTATTCATTGTTGCTGGGTCTGGCAGAGTCAGATAAATAAATTGTATTTTAAATTGGTAGTCACAGCCTATATATTGTTTAAATCTATATCTGATTGGCTAAGTAACTCATCTGTGCAAGTTCTGATATTGTAAGTTAATTTTGTATTAGGATAAATTGCAGTTAAATAGCAGAATAAATATATATTATCCTATTGTTTATAAGCACAGCCTAGAATTGTATTGCTTGGATGTTAAAGGCTATTTATAAATAAGGTTGGTTTTAAAGGTAAGCGTGTATGAACTTTACATAGCATATTTAAATAGTTTTCAAGCGCATATAATATAATTTCATATTCCTTTTATTGCAAATATATTTCAATATGTTCATGGATATTAACTAAATAAAAGAATTCAGATATTTAAATTAATTGTATTGTTTCTAGTAGATGCATGTTGATTAAGGGTTTCTATTTTTAAGGAAAATTATTAATTGTATTGTGTTATAACCCTGCCATAAGCTGATATATTATTTGGAGAACACTACTAAGATTTTCATAAATATACTGACAGGTAGAGTGTTCATCATAGGATTATAGGATTATATGTTGTGAGAGTCAGGCGATCACTATCAGCTGATCTGGTATGTTCCACCAATAGATGCTCCTGTCATACTTCCTGTAATTGTGTGTTTATATCCTTGATGAGCATAGGTTTATAACCTCTTTGTATAAACCTCTGTTCCAGTTCTCTAAGTTGTTCCTCTTTATGTGTCAGCTCCGTATTGTTGCGTATGACTCAAAGCATTTGTCCCTTGGGAACTGCCTCAACCATCCTCTTCGGATGACAGCTCTGTGCCAACAAATTAGAATTTCTGTCAGTCTCTTTTTTTAAAAGGGTAGAGTTGAGTCGTCCATTGGCTTTATAGATCCTCAGATCCAGAAAATCCACATGTTGGGAATGTGCTGTCAACTTCAATCTGACCCATAGATCTAACTTGTTAAGATGTTGTAACCATAAATGGAGCTCATCCATTGTGCCTCTCCATATAATGAAGAGGTCATCTATGTAGCGTCTATACATACTGATGCGTGGATCTGTGAATATTTGCATGGTGTTGGTCTCATATTTCTCTCTCTCTCTCTCTCTCTATATATATATATATATATATATATATATATATATATATATATATATATATATATTGGCAAATACTGGGGACAAATTAGAGCCCATAGCCGTTCCCAAGGTCTGTAGATAGTAGATATTCTCAAATCTGAAATAGTTAAACACAGTTCGAGTCATTTCAGAATGAATACCACTGGTGAGCCAATGTAAGGGTATCTGTTTAATGCTTCTCCAACAGCTTTCAAACCTTCTGAGTGTGGAATGATGGTGTAAAGGCTTGTCACATCTAGCATTGCTAGAATCCCCTCCTCAATTTCACCAAAAGAAGATAATGCCTTAATCATCTGGATGTAGTCCTTGGTGTAGGATAATATATTGAGAACAATTGTCTGTAGTAGGCTATCAAGGTATATAGCCAAAGGTTGAAGCAAAGAGCCTCTCGCGGAGACTATAAGGCGTCCTGGAGGGTTTAGTGCATTCTTATGCACCTTTGGCAAGGTGTATAAAATTGGGCATACCAGATGACTTACACTGAAGAATTTGTAAGTGTCTTTATTCAACCAGCCATCACTCAGCTGTTTCAGGATCTCTTTACTGTACTTTGAATAGTTCATGATTACCAGGGCTCCACCCTTATCCGCCGGGTGTTATGTTCGGATCCTTGCTACAGCGTGAACTGTCCCATACCAACCACCTCACACTCTACCACATCAGTCCAACAACAGGTTTTTCAGAGGGTTACCACACGATCCGGCGGCCCAAGAAGAGGCAAAAGACCACACCCACAGAGGAGGGGGTATCAGCACCCGACCCCCTCTGCCCCAGAGATAACAGAAGGACCAAGTTAGGTCATTAACATCAGCAGCCGCACGCTAATGGATAGTGCGTCTAAACTGCTGAATAAAGGTATATCTTTTATCCCCACTGCTAAGGCGGATAACTTTACTTTGTACATAGATCTTTTAAAATTTCAAAGACTGCTAAAGCTGAAGGACCATTTTCAAGATACTGAAACAAGGGATATAGCACATTCATTGAAGAAGAAAAGCTCTTTTGAACCAATAAATACTAACTCCAGTATTAAGACGTTCACACGGATGCTCAATTCTGAATATAGTGGTCCAACTAAAACCCCAATTAGGTCTAACCTGACTAAGGAGGAACGCTTGGCAGTGCAGACTCTTAGCAAAGATCCGAATATAGTGATTCGCCCGGCGTATAAAGGTGGAGCACTGGTAATCATGTACTATTCAAAGTACAGTAAAGAGATCCTGAAACAGCTGAGTGATGTAACTGTCTATAGAGTGTTACGTAGTAAGCCTATTAAGGACTTTAAAACACAAGTAGACCAAACCTTACTTCAGGGCTTTACTGATGGCTGGATGGATAAAGACACTTATGAATTCCTCAGTGTAAGTCATCCGGTATACCCAATTTTATACACCTTGCCAAAGGTGCATGAGGATGCACTAAACCCTCCTGGACGCCCTATAGTCTATGTGAGAGGTTCTTTGCATCAACCTTTGAGCTGGTCAGCAGAAAGGACTCATTTCTGTCAGACAAACTGGCTTCAGACAGATTTGGTTCTCCCCCACTTTCTCAATTGCACAGGAGACTCATAGGGATTACTTTGAAGGAGACATTCCTGGCTAAAATGAGAACAATAGAACATTTGGTTAAATTAAAATATAACACAGTTTCAGAAACCATCTGTGTGATTGCCTGGGAACCAATGCTAAAAAAAACAGCATTCTGATACCTAGATCAGGATACATGCCCATATATGGGTTTCCTCCAATGGAGATGCCGATCCGTCTGAAGAGAAAAGGGACTGATAATTAGCACAAATTTGTCGAGTGGCTCATGCTGTGTGGCTACTAATACTGGATTATACAAGATGTTAAACATACGTCTGGGGTTAGGATAACATAGAGAAAGCACATGACTTACATGTTTCCAACATCTGTATTTAGATTTCAAATAAAATATACTAGGAAAATAAATACAAGATACTGCATAGAAATGGATGTGTATATGTGTATTGTATATATACATGCATATTTTGAAAGCATGAATATCTTAGCCTCTGTGTGTTTAAGAACATGAATAGATGTTTATGGACCTGAAGAGAAGTGATTATTAACATTTATTTTTATTTCAGATCTACATAGACAGGATTAATGTATTCAGGAAGAAATACACAGAAATGTAACATGCTATATCTGAATGAATGCAGTATATCAGGAGTTTTAAATACTACCAATCTGGAAATATAAAAATAGGCTGTTATTTCTATAGAAATGCCAGGATATTGATAAAATTATAATGCATTTTAAACTAATAATTAGCAGTATTAAATTGCCTTAATATAATAAAATGTTAATAATATAAAACATGACGTTTCATATCAAAACGATCAGGAAATTGATCTGATGCTGCTTCACCTATAATTAATATTGGGAGAGATTAATACAAGAAATTATGGCAGTTATTACATAGTTTAAAGAAATAATAATTTCACTGTCTAAAAATGCGGTATTTGTTTGTGCTGTACTGTCTGCTGCCACCTGGTGTTATGTTGCGAGAACTACAGCCAGAAGGCTTTTTGGCTGTTAAAAATGAAATTTCCAAGGGCCAGTCTGATTAAACTTCCCAGGTAACCAATGGGAAGGTCAGCTCCCGTAGTGCCACCCACATGATTTCATAAATGATTGAAAACATATATAAGTAAGCAAAAGAGAAATAGAAAAAAGGCTGTTTTAACTTTGGATGAGATCTGCTGTTGGGCATTTTGAAACCTTTCTGAACAAGCTGACTACCTCTTTCTCATTGATTGCAAAAATTACTTATCTGTCTTCTGAGATGAAACAATAAATTTCTGGTAACTGAATTATCGATTTTGATCATTTTGGTAAAGTATAAGAAAAGGGCTGCTAATTACATGTGATATTTTAAAGTCACTGCAGTTTAAATTACAGTTAATAGATTTAAAGAGCAGGTTGTACTTTTAAACTGTGTGTCATTGTTTTAGATAGTTCCTAACTGACCTGTTTGTATGCAAAAACAATTTAAAATAAGTATTCATTGTTGCTGGGTCTGGCAGAATCAGATAAATAAATTGTATTTTAAATTGGTAGTCAAAGCCTATATATTGTTTAAATCTATATCTGATTGGCTAAGTAACTCATCTGTGCAAGTTCTGATATTGTAAGTTAATTTTATATTAGGATAAATTGCAGTTAAATAGCAGAATAAATATATATTATCCTATTGTTTATAAGCACAGCCTAGAATTGTATTGCTTGGATGTTAAAGGCTATTTATAAATAAGGTTGGTTTTAAAGGTAAGCGTGTATGAACTTTACATAGCATATTTAAATAGTTTTCAAGCGCATATAATATAATTTCATATTCCTTTTATTGCAAATATATTTCAATATTTTCATGGATATTAACTAAATAAAAGAATTCAGATATTTAAATTAATTGTATTGTTTCTAGTAGATGCATGTTGATTAAGGGTTTCTATTTTTAAGGAAAATTATTAATTGTATTGTGTTATAACCCTACCATAAGCTGATATATTATTTGGAGAGCACTACTAAGATTTTCATAAATATACTGACATAATATATGGAGGCACTGTTTTGAGATTTATTAATTTTCATCATTTTTGATATAATATATTTGTAGTAAATAGAAATTATTATAAAAGAAAAAAAAAACTCATATTTCGATATTAATATTTTGAAGATATAATTTTTGAAAGGTTGAAATATTAATTTTCATATTTCGAGATTGATATTAATATCTTGAAATATTATTAAAGATTAATTTTTGAAAAATTAATAAAAATATTAATTTTTCACGCACAGATACAAGATTTAAATAAACAGCTTGCACAAAGCCAGAGAGAATTAAGCGATTTAAAAGGGTCATATCGCCATAATGAAAACCCTTATATTAACAGTGAGAATAATACAGATAATGCTAACTCCTTTAGCGAACGCGTCAGGGACGAGGTACAGAAATATATGGAACAGTATAGACAAATGACCCCTAATGGGTCAGAAATAGATTTCCCAAATAGGCAGTCACCTCATGATATAAATCCAGAGGACTGCTGTAGCGCAGCTGGTGCGGGGGAGGGAAACTCTAACAGAGAAGCCCAAAGTAAGTCTGATAAAGTCTATGATTCCCATAAAATAATCACCTTCGTACAACACGCAGTACCTATATTCTCCAATAAGGGAACAACATCTGTAATTGATCATTTAGAGGCTTTTGAAAATGCGTTAGCTATAATGAATGTTACAAGTGAGAAATTGAAAATTGAATTTCTGCCCTGGGTATTTGACAGTAAGCATCACAAATTCTTTGCTTCACTAAAGGATATGAATATTCATTCCTGGAATGGGGTAAAACGACAATGCAGAAAAGAATTCAGGCTTTATGGCTTAAAGTGTCGTGCGAATCAGAGTCCAATCGAATTCCTTTCTGTATTGAAAAATGCGTACAGTATGACTGAAGATAATCCCAGATTTGATGGCTCAGAATTTTTAAATTTATTTTTTGAAGCATTGCCTACACCCATCAAAATTAACTTAGCTAGAGATTTTGATGAAGACTGCTCATTGGAATGGCTGATCAAAGAGAGTACAAAATTATACTCTATTCAGCAGTCCAGTGAACAGGGGGTGAAA
Source organism: Bombina bombina (assembly GCF_027579735.1). Lineage (NCBI taxonomy): Eukaryota > Metazoa > Chordata > Amphibia > Anura > Bombinatoridae > Bombina > Bombina bombina. The sequence goes on along the minus strand of NC_069502.1, from coordinate 738,737,589 downwards.
AAGGAGACAAAACCCAAAATTGTAGCAGAAACTAGGGTGTCACCTAGCCCCCTCAATTTGGAGTCTAAAAAGAGGACCTATGCGGAAGTGGCCTGTCAAAACAGGCCATCTCCACAGAGGTTTAATTCTGCCCCCTCCCCTACACAGGTTAAGGCGCAGGGAGACTATAACCAAAGTGGGGGACATAATCAGGTGAATAATTACTCACAAAGAGAATACTCACCAAATAATTGGTATCCGCGCAAGAGTAGATAAAATAGATGGCGAAGATATTCTCAGGGTAACAAGACACCCCAGGTATATAATGCTCCCCAAAGTACTAATACTGAGCAAGCTGAACCCCAGGGGCAACCATGCCAGAATAGAAATAGCGGCCCTGATTCTGTGGGAACCCAATGGTCCAGGAATCATTATTATGGGGCACCAAAAGATAGGCCCAGGGGTAGAGGTAACTTGTACAATCAGGTAGATATGCTGTTTACCCAGTTAAATCGGTTGAGCGAACAATTCGCTAATATGAGTCAAATTTCTACGGCTCAGCAACCGAAACAATACTTTTTTAGGGGTGCAGCCAGTGGTCAGCAGTGGACCACAGGCACAGTCATAAATACTGCAGCATGACCTGAGGGGGAGGGGAGAGATCTACAAAATGTAATAATAAATATCAATGATACTAATCATGTTCTCTCCCAACAGACAGGAAACGGACAATTTAACTGTGGTGACAAGCAACCTCATCCGGGAAAAGTTAACAAATCTCTTCCTTTGCAGCATGCCTTTAACATTATTTCCACAGATGCAGTACGCAAGAATCCAGCCGGTCCTGTCATAAAGGAAACTGGTAGGTATGAAGTTTCTTCTGCATCGAATGACACAGCGAATTCAGGTAACACGTGGCGAAGCCCAAAGATGTATGATAATGCCAACTTTATGTGTGAAATGATAGAAAATGCAGGAAGATATTATGTATTAGTTGAGCTGCAAGATTCAGTCTCCAACCCTATCATGGGATTAGTCGATACTGAATCTCAGGCAACTATTTTATCCCACAGGTACTACACACAGCTAAATGAGCTAACACCCCACAAACCTAAAATAAAAGAATTTGACGGTTCTCTAATAGGTGTTGGGGGTGACTCCCTAAAAGTTTACGGTACTGCCTGGTTAAAATTTAAATTGGGGAACAGGGTCATAAGACACCCTGTCATTATAGTGGATCTGCCAAATTGGAAAAGAAATGGCATGCAGAAAAGCAATAACAAACCAGTCAAGCATGGCAAGTTTTTCTGCGAGATTGATAATCTGGTGGTATCCAGTGATTTAACCATACACTGGAAAAAGACCAAGGGTCATTCCAGAGTTCTAGGTCCTGATAAGGAAGGCAATGATCTTGCGGATTCATTAACCAAACAAGGAGCCATAACTGGAGAACGCCTTAATATTGACCACTTAATGGGTGCAATTCAGGTAGAATTCAATTACCAGAAACCAGGCAAAACAACAGAGTGAGCCTAACTTGGTACAATGGAGTCAGGATTCTCCTAGTGAGGACCTGATCACTAGTCAAAAAGAAGACCCCATTGTAGGCATCTTCTATAAACACATAGAAGATCCTGAAAGCAACCCCATCTCAAAAGATGATTGTATTGGCAAAGAAGATCTTAGAATCCTAATAAAATCTAGATCACAATTCAAGTTACAGGATGGTTTGTTAATTAGAACCTCCAAAACTGGCATCCAACAGTGGGTAGTACCCACCAAGCTCAGAGGTCTAATGCTTCAACATGCCCATGATGTTCCCACATCTAGTCATCGTGGTGCCAAACTCACGTATGAAATATTACGTGATTACGCTTTTTGGCCACACATGTTGAAAGATGTTCAAACCTACTGTCAAGGGTGTTTAATCTGCCCACAGTTCCAACCCACTGCACCAACGCATAGAGCGCCATTGCAGAAAAGGGGGATGGTAATGCCATGGTCAGATATACAAATTGATTTTATTGGTCCAGTAACAAGGTCATCAAGAGGTAACAAATACATGTTAACAGTGACATGCCTGTTCACTAAATGGGTAGAGTGCATTAGTGCACCTAACAATAGTGCTAAAACATGTGCAGCGTTGCTCATCAACCATGTTTTTTCCAGATTTGGTTTGCCCCAAAGAATCGAGTCAGATCGGGGGACCCACTTCACTAGCGAAGTGATGACCAAAATGTGGAAGATACTAGGGGTTAAAAGAAAGCTCCATATTGCTTATAGAGCTGCCTCAAGTGGTGGTGTAGAGCGTTACAACCAGTCCATTGTTAAAATCCTTAAAAAGTTTGTGAGTGAAACGGGTAAACTGGGATGTAAAACTACCTCTAGTCTTAATGGCATTAAGAGCAACTCCAAGTAGTGCTACCAAGATGTCACCTTTTGAACTGATGACTGGTAGAAGAATGGTTCTACCTCAGCATCTGCTGTACCGTACATCAGACCAAAACTTGATAAACGCTGCCAATACACATCAATATGTGGAAAACCTAAGAAAGCAACTGCAATATGCATTTGCATTTGCTCAAAGGAATTTAGAGAGAGCCGCAACTGCCACTAAAACCTATTATGATCTCAAAACATCCAAAAAGGAATATGAAATAAATGATAAAGTTTATCTTTATAACTTTGGAAGAGATCAGGTTAGGGAGAAGAAATTTCTTCCCTCATGGAAAGGTCCTTTTGTCATTACGAACAAAATATCTCCAGTGGCTTATAAAATAAGAGTCCCCAAAAATGAAAGTTTCATAGATAAATGGGTCCATATCAATCAATTGCGGGCATGTCACCCCAGATCCCAACTACAAGTCATAGAGGGAGAATGAAATGTCATATCCCCAAATGCACTAAAGACCTACTGTAGTTTAAAGACGCCTAGCTGATGAGCATGAAGGTTCAAAAATGACAGACTATCTACATAGAAGACTGTCTATGGTGTGTACGGTCAACATCCTCACCAAATACCATTGACTTTAAGCCAATTTAAATACATGTGTCCTACATCTATTTAAAATTGGTAGGGGGATTTATGTCAAGGTATATGTGGGGTAAATAAATATATATATTTTAATCATATATTTTAAGGCTATACAATACAATTATATTTATTCAGCTCTGAGCTGGTCAGCAGAAAGAACTCATTTCTGTCAGACAAACTGGCTTCAGACAGATTTGGTTCTCCCCCCACTTTCTCAATTGCACAGGAGACTCATAGAGATTACTTTGAAGGAGACATTCCTGGCTAAAATGAGAACAATAGAACATTTGGTTAAATTAAAATATAACACAGTTTCAGAAACCATCTGTGTGATTGCCTGGGAACCAATGCTAAAAAAAACAGCATTCTGATACCTAGATCAGGATACATGCCCATATATGGGTTTCCTCCAATGGAGATGCCGATCCGTCTGAAGAGAAAAGGGACTGATAATTAGCACAAATTTGTCGAGTGGCTCATGCTGTGTGGCTACTAATACTGGATTATACAAGATGTTAAACATACGTCTGGGGTTAGGATAACATAGAGAAAGCACATGACTTACATGTTTCCAACAACTGTATTTAGATTTCAAATAAAATATACTAGGAAAATAAATACAAGATACTGCATAGAAATGGATGTGTATATGTGTATTGTATATATACATGCATATTTTGAAAGCATGAATATCTTAGCCTCTGTGTGTTTAAGAACATGAATAGATGTTTATGGACCTGAAGAGAAGTGATTATTAACATTTATTTTTATTTCAGATCTACATAGACAGGATTAATGTATTCAGGAAGAAATACACAGAAATGTAACATGCTATAGCTGAATGAATGCAGTATATCAGGAGTTTTAAATACTACCAATCTGGAAATATAAAAATAGGCTGTTATTTCTATAGAAATGCCAGGATATTGATAAAATTATAATGCATTTTAAACTAATAATTAGCAGTATTAAATTGCCTTAATATAATAAAATGTTAATAATATAAAACATGACGTTTCATATCAAAACGATCAGGAAATTGATCTGATGCTGCTTCACCTATAATTAATATTGGGAGAGATTAATACAAGAAATTATGGCAGTTATTACATAGTTTAAATAAATAATAATTTCACTGTCTAAAAATGCGGTATTTGTTTGTGTTGTACTGTCTGCTGCCACCTGGTGCTATGTTGCGAGAACTACAGCCAGAAGGCTTTTTGGCTGTTAAAAATGAAATTTCCAAGGGCCAGTCTGATTAAACTTCCCAGGTAACCAATGGGAAGGTCAGCTCCTGTAGTGCCACCCACATGATTTCATAAATGATTGAAAACATATATAAGTAAGCAAACGAGAAATAGAAAAAAGGCTGTTTTAACTTTGGATGAGATCTGCTGTTGGGCATTTTGAAACCTTTCTGAACAAGCTGACTACCTCTTTCTCATTGATTGCAAAAATTACTTATCTGTCTTCTGAGATGAAACAAGAAATTTCTGGTAACTGAATTATCGATTTTGATCATTTTGGTAAAGTATAAGAAAAGGGCTGCTAATTACATGTGATATTTTAAAGTCACTGCAGTTTAAATTACAGTTAATAGATTTAAAGAGCAGGTTGTACTTTTAAACTGTGTGTCATTGTTTTAGATAGTTCCTAACTGGCCTGTTTGTATGCAAAAACAATTTAAAATAAGTATTCATTGTTGCTGGGTCTGGCAGAGCCAGATAAATAAATTGTATTTTAAATTGGTAGTCACAGCCTATATATTGTTTAAATCTATATCTGATTGGCTAAGTAACTCATCTGTGCAAGTTCTGATATTGTAAGTTAATTTTGTATTAGGATAAATTGCAGTTAAATAGCAGAATAAATATATATTATCCTATTGTTTATAAGCACAGCCTAGAATTGTATTGCTTGGATGTTAAAGGCTATTTATAAATAAGGTTGGTTTTAAAGGTAAGGTTGTATGAACTTTACATAGCATATTTAAATAGTTTTCAAGCGCATATAATATAATTTCATATTCCTTTTATTGCAAATATATTTCAATATGTTCATGGATATTAACTAAATAAAAGAATTCAGATATTTAAATTAATTGTATTGTTTCTAGTAGATGCATGTTGATTAAGGGTTTCTATTTTTAAGGAAAATTATTAATTGTATTGTGTTATAACCCTGCCATAAGCTGATATATTATTTGGAGAGCACTACTAAGATTTTCATAAATATACTGACAGGTAGAGTGTTCATCATAGGATTATAGGATTATATGTTGTGAGAGTCAGGCGATCACTATCAGTTGATCTGGTATGTTCCACCAATAGATGCTCCTGTCATACTTCCTGTAATTGTGTGTTTATATCCTTGATGAGCATAGGTTTATAACCTCTTTGTATAAACCTCTGTTCCAGTTCTCTAAGTTGTTCCTCTTTATGTGTCAGCTCCGTATTGTTGCGTATGACTCAAAGCATTTGTCCCTTGGGAACTGCCTCAACCATCCTCTTCGGATGACAGCTCTGTGCCAACAAATTAGAATTTCTGTCAGTCTCTTTTTTTAAAAGGGTAGAGTTGAGTCATCCATTGGCTTTATAGATCCTCAGATCCAGAAAATCCACATGTTGGGAATGTGCTGTCAACTTCAATCTGACCCATAGATCTAACTTGTTAAGATGTTGTAACCATAAATGGAGCTCATCCATTGTGCCTCTCCATATAATGAAGAGGTCATCTATGTAGCGTCTATACATACTGATGCGTGGATCTGTGAATACTTGCATGGTGTTGGTCTCATATTTCTCTCTCTCTCTCTCTCTCTCTCTCTCTCTATATATATATATATATATATATATATATATATATATATATATTGGCAAATACTGGGGACATATTAGAGCCCATAGCCGTTCCCAAGGTCTGTAGATAGTAGATATTCTCAAATCTGAAATAGTTAAACACAGTTCGAGTCATTTCAGAATGAATACCACTGGTGAGCCAATGTAAGGGTATCTGTTTAATGCTTCTCCAACAGCTTTCAAACCTTCTGAGTGTGGAATGATGGTGTAAAGGCTTGTCACATCTAGCATTGCTAGAATCCCCTCCTCAATTTCACCAAAAGAAGATAATGCCTTAATCATCTGGATGTAGTCCTTGGTGTAGGATAATATATTGAGAACAATTGTCTGTAGTAGGCTATCAAGGTATATAGCCAAAGGTTGAAGCAAAGAGCCTCTCGCGGAGACTATAAGGCGTCCTGGAGGGTTTAGTGCATTCTTATGCACCTTTGGCAAGGTGTATAAAATTGGGCATACCAGATGACTTACACTGAAGAATTTGTAAGTGTCTTTATTCAACCAGCCATCACTCAGCTGTTTCAGGATCTCTTTACTGTACTTTGAATAGTTCATGATTACCAGGGCTCCACCCTTATCCGCCGGGTGTTATGTTCGGATCCTTGCTACAGCGTGAACTGTCCCATACCAACCACCTCACACTCTACCACATCAGTCCAACAACAGGTTTTTCAGAGGGTTACCACACGATCCGGCGGCCCAAGAAGAGGCAAAAGACCACACCCACAGAGGAGGGGGTATCAGCACCCGACCCCCTCTGCCCCAGAGATAACAGAAGGACCAAGTTAGGTCATTAACATCAGCAGCCGCACGCTAATGGATAGTGCGTCTAAACTGCTGAATAAAGGTATATCTTTTATCCCCACTGCTAAGGCGGATAACTTTACTTTGTACATAGATCTTTTAAAATTTCAAAGACTGCTAAAGCTGAAGGACCATTTTCAAGATACTGAAACAAGGGATATAGCACATTCATTGAAGAAGAAAAGCTCTTTTGAACCAATAAATACTAACTCCAGTATTAAGACGTTCACACGGATGCTCAATTCTGAATATAGTGGTCCAACTAAAACCCCAATTAGGTCTAACCTGACTAAGGAGGAACGCTTGGCAGTGCAGACTCTTAGCAAAGATCTGAATATAGTGATTCGCCCGGCGTATAAAGGTGGAGCACTGGTAATCATGTACTATTCAAAGTACAGTAAAGAGATCCTGAAACAGCTGAGTGATGTAACTGTCTATAGAGTGTTACGTAGTAACCCTATTAAGGACTTTAAAACACAAGTAGACCAAACCTTACTTCAGGGCTTTACTGATGGCTGGATGGATAAAGACACTTATGAATTCCTCAGTGTAAGTCATCCGGTATACCCAATTTTATACACCTTGCCAAAGGTGCATGAGGATGCACTAAACCCTCCTGGACGCCCTATAGTCTATGTGAGAGGTTCTTTGCATCAACCTTTGAGCTGGTCAGCAGAAAGGACTCATTTCTGTCAGACAAACTGGCTTCAGACAGATTTGGTTCTCCCCCCACTTTCTCAATTGCACAGGAGACTCATAGGGATTACTTTGAAGGAGACATTCCTGGCTAAAATGAGAACAATAGAACATTTGGTTAAATTAAAATATAACACAGTTTCAGAAACCATCTGTGTGATTGCCTGGGAACCAATGCTAAAAAAAACAGCATTCTGATACCTAGATCAGGATACATGCCCATATATGGGTTTCCTCCAATGGAGATGCCGATCCGTCTGAAGAGATGTGAAAAATGCGAGCATTTTTCAAAAGGGACTGATAATTAGCACAAATTTGTCGAGTGGCTCATGCTGTGTGGCTACTAATACTGGATTATACAAGATGTTAAACATACGTCTGGGGTTAGGATAACATAGAGAAAGCACATGACTTACATGTTTCCAACATCTGTATTTAGATTTCAAATAAAATATACTAGGAAAATAAATACAAGATACTGCATAGAAATGGATGTGTATATGTGTATTGTATATATACATGCATATTTTGAAAGCATGAATATCTTAGCCTCTGTGTGTTTAAGAACATGAATAGATGTTTATGGACCTGAAGAGAAGTGATTATTAACATTTATTTTTATTTCAGATCTACATAGACAGGATTAATGTATTCAGGAAGAAATACACAGAAATGTAACATGCTATATCTGAATGAATGCAGTATATCAGGAGTTTTAAATACTACCAATCTGGAAATATAAAAATAGGCTGTTATTTCTATAGAAATGCCAGGATATTGATAAAATTATAATGCATTTTAAACTAATAATTAGCAGTATTAAATTGCCTTAATATAATAAAATGTTAATAATATAAAACATGACGTTTCATATCAAAACGATCAGGAAATTGATCTGATGCTGCTTCACCTATAATTAATATTGGGAGAGATTAATACAAGAAATTATGGCAGTTATTACATAGTTTAAAGAAATAATAATTTCACTGTCTAAAAATGCGGTATTTGTTTGTGCTGTACTGTCTGCTGCCACCTGGTGTTATGTTGCGAGAACTACAGCCAGAAGGGTTTTTGGCTGTTAAAAATGAAATTTCCAAGGGCCAGTCTGATTAAACTTCCCAGGTAACCAATGGGAAGGTCAGCTCCCGTAGTGCCACCCACATGATTTCATAAATGATTGAAAACATATATAAGTAAGCAAAAGAGAAATAGAAAAAAGGCTGTTTTAACTTTGGATGAGATCTGCTGTTGGGCATTTTGAAACCTTTCTGAACAAGCTGGCTACCTCTTTCTCATTGATTGCAAAAATTACTTATCTGTCTTCTGAGATGAAACAATAAATTTCTGGTAACTGAATTATCGATTTTGATCATTTTGGTAAAGTATAAGAAAAGGGCTGCTAATTACATGTGATATTTTAAAGTCACTGCAGTTTAAATTACAGTTAATAGATTTAAAGAGCAGGTTGTACTTTTAAACTGTGTGTCATTGTTTTAGATAGTTCCTAACTGACCTGTTTGTATGCAAAAACAATTTAAAATAAGTATTCATTGTTGCTGGGTCTGGCAGAATCAGATAAATAAATTGTATTTTAAATTGGTAGTCAAAGCCTATATATTGTTTAAATCTATATCTGATTGGCTAAGTAACTCATCTGTGCAAGTTCTGATATTGTAAGTTAATTTTGTATTAGGATAAATTGCAGTTAAATAGCAGAATAAATATATATTATCCTATTGTTTATAAGCACAGCCTAGAATTGTATTGCTTGGATGTTAAAGGCTATTTATAAATAAGGTTGGTTTTAAAGGTAAGCGTGTATGAACTTTACATAGCATATTTAAATAGTTTTCAAGCGCATATAATATAATTTCATATTCCTTTTATTGCAAATATATTTCAATATGTTCATGGATATTAACTAAATAAAAGAATTCAGATATTTAAATTAATTGTATTGTTTCTAGTAGATGCATGTTGATTAAGGGTTTCTATTTTTAAGGAAAATTATTAATTGTATTGTGTTATAACCCTGCCATAAGCTGATATATTATTTGGAGAGCACTACTAAGATTTTCATAAATATACTGACAGGTAGAGTGTTCATCATAGGATTATAGGATTATATGTTGTGAGAGTCAGGCGATCACTATCAGCTGATCTGGTATGTTCCACCAATAGATGCTCCTGTCATACTTCCTGTAATTGTGTGTTTATATCCTTGATGAGCATAGGTTTATAACCTCTTTGTATAAACCTCTGTTCCAGTTCTCTAAGTTGTTCCTCTTTATGTGTCAGCTCCGTATTGTTGCGTATGACTCAAAGCATTTGTCCCTTGGGAACTGCCTCAACCATCCTCTTCGGATGACAGCTCTGTGCCAACAAATTAGAATTTCTGTCAGTCTCTTTTTTTAAAAGGGTAGAGTTGAGTCGTCCATTGGCTTTATAGATCCTCAGATCCAGAAAATCCACATGTTGGGAATGTGCTGTCAACTTCAATCTGACCCGTAGATTTTACTTGTTAAGATGTTGTAACCATAAATGGAGCTCATCCATTGTGCCTCTCCATATAATGAAGAGGTCATCTATGTAGCGTCTATACATACTGATGCGTGGATCTGTGAATACTTGCATGGTGTTGGTCTCATATTTCTCCATATATATATATATATATATATATATATATATTGGCATATACTGGGGACATATTAGAGCCCATAGCCGTTCCCGAGGTCTGTAGATAGTAGATATTCTCAAATCTGAAATAGTTAAACACAGTTCGAGTCATTTCAGAATGAATACCACTGGTGAGCCAATGTAAGGGTATCTGTTTAATGCTTCTCCAACAGCTTTCAAACCTTCTGAGTGTGGAATGATGGTGTAAAGGCTTGTCACATCTAGCATTGCTAGAATCCCCTCCTCAATTTCACCAAAAGAAGATAATGCCTTAATCATCTGGATGTAGTCCTTGGTGTAGGATAATATATTGAGAACAATTGTCTGTAGTAGGCTATCAAGGTATATAGCCAAAGGTTGAAGCAAAGAGCCTCTTGCGGAGACTATAAGGCGTACTGGAGGGTTTAGTGCATTCTTATGCACCTTTGGCAAGGTGTATAAAATTGGGCATACCAGATGACTTACACTGAAGAATTCGTAAGTGTCTTTATTCAACCAGCCATCACTCAGCTGTTTCAGGATCTCTTTACTGTACTTTGAATAGTTCATGATTACCAGGGCTCCACCCTTATCCGCCGGGTGTTATGTTCGGATCCTTGCTACAGCGTGAACTGTCTCATACCAACCACCTCACACTCTACCACATCAGTCCAACAACAGGTTTTTCAGAGGGTTACCACACGATCCGGCGGCCCAAGAAGAAGCAAAAGACCACACCCACAGAGGAGGGGGTATCAGCACCCGACCCCCTCTGCCCCAGAGATAACAGAAGGACCAAGTTAGGTCATTAACATCAGCAGCTGCACGCTAATGGATAGTGCATCTAAACTGCTGAATAAAGGTATATCTTTTATCCCCACTGCTAAGGCGGATAACTTTACTTTGTACATAGATCTTTTAAAATTTCAAAGACTGCTAAAGCTGAAGGACCATTTTCAAGATACTGAAACAAGGGATATAGCACATTCATTGAAGAAGAAAAGCTCTTTTGAACCAATAAATACTAACTCCAGTATTAAGACGTTCACACGGATGCTCAATTCTGAATATAGTGGTCCAACTAAAACCCCAATTAGGTCTAACCTGACTAAGGAGGAACGCTTGGCAGTGCAGACTCTTAGCAAAGATCCGAATATAGTGATTCGCCCGGCGTATAAAGGTGGAGCACTGGTAATCATGTACTATTCAAAGTACAGTAAAGAGATCCTGAAACAGCTGAGTGATGTAACTGTCTATAGAGTGTTACGTAGTAACCCTATTAAGGACTTTAAAACACAAGTAGACCAAACCTTACTTCAGGGCTTTACTGATGGCTGGATGGATAAAGACACTTATGAATTCCTCAGTGTAAGTCATCCGGTATACCCAATTTTATACACCTTGCCAAAGGTGCATGAGGATGCACTAAACCCTCCTGGACGCCCTATAGTCTATGTGAGAGGTTCTTTGCTTCAACCTTTGGATATATACCTTGATAGCCTACTACAGCCAATTGTTCTCAATATGTTATCCTACACCAAGAACTACATCCAGATGATTAAGGCATTATATTCTTTTGGTGAAATTGAGGAGGAGATTCTAGCAACGCTAGATGTGACAAGCCTTTACACCATCATTCCACACTCAGAAGGCTTGATAGCTGTTGGAGAAGCATTAAACAGATACCCTTACATTGGCTCACCAGCGGTATTCATTCTGAAATTACTCGAACTGTGTTTAACTCTGAATTATTTCAGAGTTGAGAATATTTACTATCTACAGACTGTGGGGACAACTATGGGTTCTAATATGACCCCGGCATACGCCAATATATTTATATATATTTGAACCTGTTTTGAGAATTCTGTCCGGACACCTGTGTGTTTTTCTGTATATATATATATATATATATATATATATATATATATATATATATATATAGAGAGAGAGAGAGAGAGAGAGAGAGAGAGAGAGAGAGAGAGAGAGAAATATGAGACCAACACCCTGGCCATTCGTTGATGAAGTGAGAGTGCTTATCCCACAACTACTGCTTATATAAATTTGCTTTGCCTATGCCAACATTTATATGGGGTGGCTGGAGTATAATATGATTAGGTTTTTTAAGGGGGGTTTGGGTTAGATTAGGGGTATGTGGGTTGTAATGTTGGGGGGTATTGTATGTTTTTTATAATGCAAAAGAGCTGTTTACTTTGGGGCATGACCCACAAAAGGCCCTTTTAAGGGCTGGTAAGGTAAAAGAGCTGTTAACATTTTATTTTAGAATAGGGTAGGGCATTTTTTTATTTTGGGGGGCTTTGTTATTTTTTTAGGGGGCTTAGAGTATGTGTAATTTGCTTAAAATTGTTGTAATCTTTTTCTAATGTTTGTAAATTATTTTTTTATTTTTTTGTAACTTAGTTCATTTTTTATTTTTTGTACTTTAGTTAGTTTATTTAATTGTATTTATTTGTAGGTATTTGTATGTCATTAATTTATTGATAGTGTAGTGTTAGGTTTAATTGTAGATAATTGTAGGTATTTATTTAATTAATTTATTGATAGTGTAGTGTTAGGTTTAATTGTAACTTAGGTTAGGATTTATTTTACAGGTAATTTTGTAATTATTTTAACTAGGTAGCTATTAAATAGTTATTAACTATTTAATAGCTATTGTACCTGGTTAAAATAAATACAAAGTTGCCTGTAAAATAAATATAAATCCTAAAATAGCTACAATATAATTATTCGTTATATTGTAGCTATATTAGGGTTTATTTTACAGGTAATATTTAGCTTTAAATAGGATTAATTTATTTAATAAGATTTATTTTATTTAGTTAGATTTAAATTATATTTAACTTAGGGGGGTGTTAGGGTTAGGGTTAGACTTAAGCTTTAAGGGTTAATACATTTATTAGAGTAGCGGCGAGGTCCGGTCGGCAGATTAGGGGTTAATACTTGAAGTTAGGTGTCGGCGATGTTAGGGAGGGCAGATTATGGGTTAATACTATTTATTATAGGGTTTTTGAGGCGGGAGTGAGGCGGTTTAGGGGTTAATACATTTATTATAGTGGCGGCGAGGTCCAGTCGGCAGATTAGGGGTTAATAAGTGTAGGTAGGTAGCGGCGACGTTGGGGGGGGCAGATTAGGGGTTAATAAATATTATGTAGGTGTTGGCAATCTTAGGGGCAGCAGATTAGGGGTACATAGGGATAATGTAGGTTGCGGCGGTGTGCGGTCGGCAGATTAGGGGTTAAAAAATTTAATTATAGTGGCGGCGATGTGGGGGGACCTCGGTTTAGGGGTGCATAGGTAGTTTATGGGTGTTAGTGTACTTTAGAGCACAGTAGTTAAGAGCTTTATGAACCGGCGTTAGCCCATAAAGCTCTTAACTCCTGACTTTTTTCTGTGGCTGGAGTTTTGTCATTAGAGTTCTAACGCTCACTTCAGCCAAGACTCTAAATACCAGCGTTAGGAAGATCCCATTGAAAAGATAGGATACGCAATTGGCGTAAGGGGATCTGCGGTATGGAAAAGACGCGGCTGGAAAGTGAGCGTTAGACCCTTTCCTGACTGACTCTAAATACCAGTGGGCGGCCACAACCAGCGTTAGGACCCCTTAACGCTGGTTTCAACGGCTAACGCAAAACTCTAAATCTAGGTGCAAGAGTTTTATATTAGAGAGAGGATAGATTGTAATTCCCAATATGTCATTTATTTATTTAATTAATTGTGGATTTTGTTTGTGCCAATATGTAGGCATTACGACCCGCCCATTGAAAGACAGAATCCATGAGCACTTGCGTTCTTTGGATGAAAAAGAACCAAGAACGCCAGTTGCTAAACATTTCAGAATACACGGTATGGGGCCAAAATACTTTTCATTTATTGGCATTGATGTAATTAAAAAGCACCCTGGGGGGGGGGGGCGATAGGGAAAAGAGTTTAAGGAAAAAAGAAATCTTTTGGATTGTAAAATTGCACACTAGGGCACCTGAAGGCATAAACAAAAGAATGGACGTTGACCTATTTGTCGAATAATTGTCCCTAGTCCTAGCACCCTCTATATCCAACTCTGCCTTGATTGTCTATTGCTTTCCCACTATGGTTCTATTCTTTCCTATTAAATAATATCCCAGCTATGTTAATACATGTTATTATATGCTAGATAATGGTCTCCTTGTTTTTTTTCTGTGTTAATTCCTATTACAACCTAATCTTTTTAAATATTTGTTTGTTCTCTGAGGCCACGTTTTATTTATGGATATGCTCTTAATACCTAAATCTTATGCCCATCCACTTTCCCATTTTCTATGGGGGAATACTTCTTCGACTTTGGTCACTTTAATATGAAACCACCAATAGATACAGGGTCCTGATAAAAATATATACAGGTCTCCCCTGATTGTTTGTGATTTTTTTAGCAATACCCATAAGTTCTTTATATTTGTTTTCTTTTTTTTAAGGAAATATTATGTTGGCTTCTGATTACAGAGTTTCATGTTCTTATTTTTTATCAATATTTTTATTTTTTTTATTTCTCACGCGTTAGCCTAAGTTTTTATTTTTATTTGTATTTTTCTCTTAGACACATGTATATTTTCTTTTTTAATTGTCCACAACGTATAATAATATAAAAAAATCTCTTTTATTTTTTATTGCATATATTGGGCCACCAGTAATATTGTTCAACCATCTTGCCCCTTTAGATTTGACTATTAGTTTTCTTTAACATTGCTATATTATTTTATCTAACAATTGCTATTTTTGTTGTATATTGTGGCAATCATGTGCTAAGACGTATTTATTATTGTTTGTTTACTTTCGTGTAGCTCTGTTAAATTTTGTTTACCTTGTATATATTGTTTAGTGTTATTTGTAATTTAGGATGACTGACCTATCGGCAACAAATTTATATTCCACAGGTGTTGTCCCAGTTCTATTAGAATTGAGCCCTGATTGGTTACTTTGTTGCATATAGGTCTACTCACAAATAGAACACATCACCTCTGATGAAGCGCATGTGCGCATGCGCAAAACGCGTCAGGTGTTAAGCCTTCGTTATCACCTAGCATTAGCACTTTTGCTTAAATAAATCTACTTTGAACCTTTGGATTCTGCATCAGCCTCCTTTTTTCTCCTTTTGGGGGGACCTTCTTTGCTATATATATATATATATATATATATATATATATATATATATACACACACACAGTCCAAAAACCCACAACATCATTTGCTATACCGATCATGTCCGCCTGACATCGCTAAATGCTGACAGCTACGCCGTCTGCATTTATCATTGCACAAGCATTTTGTGTGAAATGCTTGTGCAACGCTGCCCAATGCACATTAACGGCCAATCGACCGCTAGCAGGGGATGTCAATCATCCTGATCGTATCCGATCGATCCAGTAGATAAGAACCAGATATCCCATATATCATATATAGATGACGTGGATGTGTGACATGTGATAACTTTATCCCCCCCCCTAAAAAGAGGGAGGGGGAATAGAAAACAATTGTTACTCCAGAGGGAGACAAAGTGAATTTATGAACTAGATACAGTACAGCCTAGGGGTCTGAATACTTATTTGACTGTTGCATATTACCTTTGATTTTCATTTAGATAAAAATATATGCTCTATTTGGGTGATTTGTTATATTGTATATAGTCATGAAAATTGATCCGTGCCTATTGTTTCCAATGAATAACCTAATGATACTTTGTTCGTTCTAGTAAGAAAAGTAACAGAAAAGAATAAAAAGCAAAGGATGCAA
This sequence comes from Bombina bombina, assembly GCF_027579735.1. Lineage (NCBI taxonomy): Eukaryota > Metazoa > Chordata > Amphibia > Anura > Bombinatoridae > Bombina > Bombina bombina. Next base: position 738,721,785 of record NC_069502.1, on the reverse strand, counting down.
TATGTGGCTGTTACCACTAGAGGGCAAATGTTGAGATGTACCATTGGGTGAGGACTTGATTTTCTTTAGGGCATTAGGGTATAAAAGGAAGGGGATTATAGGGAATGTTTATAAGCTTGACAAAGGCCCAAATGGGGGCTGAAAAATTGGAAAAAATATTGCAGAAAGAAGATGCTGTGCCTTTGTGGTTTTGTTTATATAAGTCAGGTAACAGGTGTACACATTAGCTATGATTACAACCCAGTGTTGAAACATGATAGCGATTCACATGCTGAATGTCCAGTACCTTTCCGTATGTATTTTTAAACTGCTTGGAATAAAATTGGATGTTTTTAACTGAAACCATCTCTGCAACTGTCATGCCAATACTTAATGTTCAACTAATTTATATCAAGTTCCAGGGAATGGTATATTCCTTTCAATTATTTCAGCCCAGACTCAACTTCCTGTATAAAAGTCCTGCCATACCACACTTCTTTGCTTGGTATTGCCTGGAGAAACTGATCTTCGTGTCAAGCTCCTCCCACGGAACTACTTCTGTGCCGTTGCTTTGCATCACTTCTCTGCGTTGTCAGATGCACATCTTGTTTCTCTGTCTGCAGCCTCCCAGCTGGTTGCGTTCATCAGCTGTTCTCCCTTGCGGTGACATCACACGCCGACGGACTCATCCTAGCAGCTTGTGCCGCTTTTGCTCCGCTCAGACTCCACGCTACAATTGTCCTCTGCCAGGTTAGACAAACTTGTAAATTATACCTATTGATATGCATACCCAGAACTCACTAATAGGTTCTTAGCTTAACATAATTTCGGATTGTCCTTGTCAAGCCTGATTAACCCTTTGGCTTCCATATTTCTGTTCTTCCTGGGATTTCCTTAATCCCTTTGCATATTACAATTCAGCCTCAAGTTCCATTTCACCCCTGCATTTGACTTGATATATGTTAACCATTTTTGAGCTGTTTTGCATTACATGTTATTTTGTATCATGAGTGAAAGGGGCAAGGAGAAACAATTGCTTAGCAGATATATAAGCAGTTGCCAATCCATAGCCACAGAATAACTGTTTGTTTCCCTGACTTTCAGTTAAGTTCATTTATGAATTTCTGGATCTCTCATCACCTAGCAGGGAGACTCACATACACACCCTACTATAGCCTATATAAATATCTGCAGCTGTGATTCACACACTTATTCAAATTTAACCTTTTCCACAGGTTGTTTATGATAGAAATACCAAGCCATTTAACATGGATCCAGCAGATCTAGTAAAACATGTACAGGTTCTTACTGAGAGAGTAGAGACATTGTCACAGGGTTATAATAGCCTCCATCAAGAGAATACAAATTTAAAACTATATATTAATGAGAAACTACAAAACCTCAGTGCTACTAACCTAGCTCCTGACCCTCAACCTAGTCCCCCAGAAAAATTCTCAGGTGATCGCAAGCAATACAGAGAATTTAAAAATGCTTGCCTTTTGTATTTTGCACTGAAGCCTAGGACTTATCCTAATGACCATACTAAAGTTTTGACTACTATCTCATATCTCAGGGGGGAGCCACGTAGCTGGGCTAACACATTTTTCAAGACTGGTGACCCTATCCTGAACTCTCTTGACAATTTCTTTAATGCCATGAGTCAGCTATATGATGACCCTAACAAGAAGCTAACTGCAGAAACAATCATGAGGTAATTGAAGCAAAATAAAAGACAGGTGGAGGAAAATATCACCAAATTTAAAAAATGGTCTAAAGACACTCTTTGGTTCCGGTTGGGACTGTCCGACTCACTAAAAGATGAGTTGGCCAGAGTACAGCTACCAGACTCACTTGAGGAATTTATTAATTTATGTATTACACTAGACAGGAGGATTAGGGAGAGAAGAGTTGAGAAATACCATACTGAACACCCAACAAAGAAACTATACACAGCAAGCTACCCTGAACAAAGTACTAAATCAGCCAACATTATCCCCCAGAACCTATGGATTTAGGATTTCTAAGAGGGCCTTTGAATCAACAGGAAAAGCTTAGAAAACGCAGTAACAACCTCTGCATGTACTGTGGTGCACCAGGTCACACAGTGAAAGACTGTCCTCTTCTGCGCACAAGGAAGGGTAAGCCACAACTCTCTTCTACCTGTCTGTCAATCGTAGATAAATTACCTACTCACTGCTCATTGTCTGTTCTTTTACAGTGGGATCAACTGCAAGTCAAAACACAAGCAATCCTTGACTCCGGGGCTAGCTTAAATTACATTGATGTAGATTTCATCCACTTAAATAAAATTCTGTTGATTAAAAAAGCTACTCCCACTGTTTTACGTTTTATTGATGGCAAGCAAATTTCCTCAGGTCCCATACATTATCAAACCATTCCATTGCGTCTTACTACCAATCAGTTCCATACCGAGTATATCACTTTCGATGTTATACCTTCCCCTCTTTACCCTGTTATTTTGGGGATCACGTGGTTAACATTACATGATCCTAAGATAACTTGGTCACTATCTAATGTAGAATTTACCTCTGACTACTGCAGTAAAACATGTTTTCACTCACATATATTACTAACAGAAACACCATCAATTCCTCCTCAGTACCAGAGGTTTTCCGAAGTTTTTGACAAAAAGGAGGCTGAAAACTTACCCCCTCATAGGAAATACGACTGTCCTATAGATTTATTACTTGGTGTGGACATTCCCTATGGGCATATATTCCCATTATCAGACCAATAGTGGATTACCGCAAACTGAACAAACGTACAGTAAAAAATCGATATCCTCTGACATTGATACCTGACTTAATAGACAGATTACAAGGCGCAACTTACTACACAAAACTTGACTTGAGGGGTGCATACAATTTAGTTTGAATAAAATAAGGGCATGAATGGCTTACAGAATTCCGAACCCACTATGGGCTGTATGAATATACCGTGATGCCCTTCGGGCTGTGTAATGCCCCCGCAACATTTCAGTTCTTGATAAATGATATTTTCAAAGATCTACTAGACATCTTTCTCGTCATATATTTAGACAACATTTTGATCTACTCTAAGACATTTGATGAGCATATCCAAAATGTTAGTGTTGTGTTGATCAGATTACGTGTGAATCATCTATATGTAAAGTTAGAAAAATGTATCTTCCATGTTAAGAAGATAACATTCCTGGGATACACTATCAGTTCCGATGGAATCAACATGGAAGATGATAAAATCTCATCCATCCTACACTGGCCCAGACCAACCAATAAAAAACAAGTTCAGAGATTCATGGGTTTTACAAATTTTTACAGGAAATTTATCCATAACTTTGCACAAAAAAACTAAACCACTAACAAACCTAACCAAGAATAACATTCCATTCAACTGGGGTTCAGACGCTCAATCGGTGTTTGATAACTTAAAACACTCTTTCACTAGCGCCCCCATTTTGCACTTTCCCAACCCTAAACTCCAGTACATACTAGAGGTAGACGCCTCAAATGTAGCAATAGGAGCCATACTTTCACAAAGATAATGTTTGGCAAATCCCCTACATCCAATTGCCTTCTATTCCCGTACTCTCTCTTCTGCTGAAGAAAATTATCCGATAGGAGAAAAGGAACTTCTCACCATCAAAAGTTCCCTGGAACACTGGAGGCATCTATTGGAAGCCACTGAAATTCCTATACTCATCTATACTGATCATAGGAATTTGCAGTATCTTAAAACTAATAGAACTCTAACATCACGTCAGATTCGTTGAAATCTTTTCTTTAACAGGTTCAATTTTTTGATTACCTATAGACCTGCCATAAAAAACTGTAAGGCTGTAATACCTTGCTTCCAGGTATTCCTCTGAAATGTACTGGTATGGGTTATTCCTGCTTTTTTAATACTGGGGTTTAATAAGATCACAATATGCAGAACTAAATTCTATAATATTGGTGTGTATCACAATGGGATAATATGTCGCCACTATTGAGAGGGAATGGTAACAAGTTTACCCGTTGTGAATATGTAGCAGTTATTATAGGATTGAATGAAGTCAGAGGAGATACTGATAAAGTATTCCTTTAACCATAAACTCTTTGTGAGAAAAAGCACTAACTGTTAGTTTCTCTGGATGACTAGTGTTGTAGTAAATGTCCTTTACTTGGTTTTGTATCAACCTTCTTACCCTCCGCTACTGAACAGTAGAGATAGCTCACTGTTACGTCACAGTGAGGAGAAGCTTCAGTTATCCGGTGTCCATTATGCTCACAGAGCTACGTGATCAGGCTTGGCGGTACTGACAGCCGCGTCTGTGTTGCGGTTAGCGCCCACTGTTACGTCACAGGGGGAGTGAATGCGGAACTCCGGTCTCCGTGTTAGTTACGGAATAGTGCTTACGGTTAAGATTGGCGTTGAAGTGAAATCTGTATACAGCATAAGTTGTTTCACTCACAGTGGTGAATCCTGCTTGTTCTTTTTTGTGGTAGTCAGCGGTTCCGTTGCTTTAGGAGTTTGAGAAAAACAACAGCGTTGTAGTTGAATGAGGAGTAATCTCCAAAGTTTGTCTTTGTAAATCTCAGTCTGAGAAAGCTGATGAAAAGTCCGTTAGGAATCAAACTCTGATTAGGAGAGGAGCTCAGAATTACTTGCTGCTACAATACACAAGGTTGCTAACAAATTGCTAAGCACCTGTTTGCAGGTGCGGTGAGGATTTGTAGTGTGTGGAGGAGGGCTTAGCTTAAAGGGACAGACCTGACAAAGGCAGATGCCCTTTCGCGTCAGTTTGACACTGCAAACAACTTCAATAAGGAGAGCACCATCATACCAATTGACCACTTCTTAGGACTCTCCTGCGATCAACAACAACTATTTAAAACGAAACAATCATCTGATCCTCTACTTCCTAAACCACAACTTAGTCTTCATGAAGATGGGTTGTACTTCCATGATGAACAAATATATGTACCTGAGACGCTGCGGGAGATGGTTTTTCGGACCATACACGATTCAACACTCTCGGGACATCCAGGAAATAAAAAGACTTTAGACTTGGCCAAAAGATTCTTTTGGTGGCCAACCCTATCCCATGGTGTGGCAGATTACGTGCAGACCTGTAAGGTATGTGCCATTTCAAAAAAGGGGAAGAATGCTCCTTTTGGCCATTTACTGCCTCTACCAACTCCAGCTCGACCGTGGCAGGATATCACTCTAGATTTTATAGTGGAGCTACCTACATCTAATACAACAAAATACAATTGTCATTGTTGTTGATCTGTTCAGCAAAATGGTACACTTTGTACCCTATCATAAATTACCTACTGTGCTAGAAACTGCAAACATTGTTATTGGAAGTATATTCAAACTACATGGTCTTCCTAATTCCATCACCTCTGACCGAGGAACGCAATTTACCAGCAGATTTTGGAAAGAACTTTGTTTGAAACTTAGAATTAAAAGAAGACTGTCAACTGCATTCGATCCGCAAAGCAATGGACAGACTGAAAAAACGAACCAATGGATCTAGCAGTATTTACGCTGTTTCACCACAGCAAAACAGGACAACTGGTCAGATTTACTCTCACACGCTGAATTCGCCTTCAACAATACCTACCATAACTCCATTAAAAATACACCTTTCTATGTAAACTATGGGTTCCAACTTACCAATGGGATTCCTATAATACTATTTTGGAGACATTCCACTTAATTAAGGATAACATCAATCAAGCAAAAGTTCAACAAAAGAAATATTACGATCATCGTAGAACCAAATCCCCCAGATACTCAGAAGAGACTATGTATGGCTTTCGTCACGCAACTTGAAACTACATTACCCTTCCAAGAAGCTTTCTTCAGTTTTTGTGGGACCATTCCCGATAACAAGAATTGTCAACCAAAACGCGGTAAGTCTGTCCTTGCCCTCTAACATGAAGATACATCCAACATTTCATGTGTCCTTACTGAAACCTTACAAAAACCTTCGAGGACACACCCCAGGTACACCTCTTGTACCCCAACTTCTAGAAGCCCCTAGTGAGTATGAGGTACATAGTAAAGTTGACTCCCGTAGAGTTGGAGAAGATCTTCAGTATCTAGTACATTGGAAAGAATAACCTGAAGAGGAAGACTCCTGGGAACCCGCTTCTCAAGTTTCCGCACCAAGGCTGACAGCCATTTTCCACCGAAGGCACCCAGATCGACCCTCACCTGATCCCCGGAGGTGATCCTTGAGAGGGGTGTCCCTGTCATGCCAATACTTAATGTTCACCTAATTTATATCAAGTTCCAGGGAATGGTATATTCCTTTAAATTATTTCAGCCCAGACTCAACTTCCTGTATAAAAGTCCTGCCATACCGCACTTCTTTGCTTGGTATTGCCTGGAGAAACTGATCTTCGTGTCAAGATCCTCCCACGGAACTACTTCTGTGCCGTTGCTTTGCATCACTTCTCTGCGTTGTCAGACGAACATCTTGTTTCTCTGTCTGCAGCCTCGCAGCTGGTTGCGTTCATCAGCTGTTCTCCCTTGCGGTGACGTCACATGCCGAAGGACTCATCCTAGCAGCTTGTGCCACTTTTGCTCCGCTCAGACTCCACGCTACAATTGTCCTCTGCCAGGTTAGACAAACTTGTAAATTATACCTCTTGATATGCATACCCAGAACTCACTAATAGGTTCTTAGCTTAACATAATTTCGGATTGTCCTTGTCAAGCCTGATTAACCCTTTGGCTTCCATATTTCTGTTCTTCCTGGGATTTCCTTAATCCCTTTGCATATTACAATTCAGCCTCAAGTGCCATTTCACCCCTGCATTTGACTTGATATATGTTAACCATTTTTGAGCTGTTTTGCATTACATGTTATTTTGCTCATGAGTGAAAGGGGCAAGGAGAAACAATTGCTTAGCAGATATATAAGCAGTTGCCAATCCATAGCCACAGAATAACTGTTTGTGTCCCTGACTTTCAGTTAAGTTCATTTATGAATTTCTGGATCTCTCATCACCTAGCAGGGAGACTCACATACACACCCTACTATAGCCTATATAAAGATCTGCAGCTGTGATTCACACGCTTACACAAATTTAACCTTTTCCACAGGTTGTTTATGATAGCAACCTTCTCTTTTTGAACTATTACCTATACCAGTACAGCAGAGATGGTTTCGCATTTGGTCGTCAGCCCCATATAAGCTTTGACAGCTTAGACCCCTCGCCTAAGGACTATAGAGGATCAACACTTAACCGGAATAATTCCAGCCAGACTCCTACCTCCACATTGGATAAGCGGGTCACGTGGTTGTATGCTCGCACCATATCAGAGAGTTGTGGGTTTTCACGCCAGCAACCGGACAGCTGGTCCATAAGTGGAGAACAGATGCCAGTGATACTCACTCCCTCTGGATATCGAAGGGCACCAGTTGTTTCTAGACCCATAACGGTAGTGCCTAAGGACTTTACACGGAAAGTCACTTGTATCCAGTCTCGATAAGACAGTGAGGTTTTTACGGACATGGACAGTTTGGTGTGTTTATAAAGTGTTTGAACTGTATTCACACTATTTGCTGCTTCAAGAACTTTTCCAAGGGTGTCTATGGGCTTAGCTTTGGGGCTCTTAAACAATATAAAGTCTGGACTTATTGTCCAATTAATCCCGGTCGCTTATATCCCTCTTTTTGTTTTTTTACATATATATATATATATATATATATATATATATATATCAGGAAACAAGAAACTTGCACTCTCTGGTCTTTTTGAAACAATCTTTTACTGTAAAAAGTGACATTTCTGGGACAAAGTATCCCCTTCCTCAGACTCCTCAGAGGAAGGGGATACTTTGTCCCCGAAACTTCACTTTTCACAGTAAAAGATTGTTTCAAAAAGACCAGAGAGTGCAAGTTTCTTGTTTGCTGTACTTTTACCACACTAGCACCCTGGCAGCTGTTTGACTAAGTGAGAGTGCTCTCCTTTGCTACTATATATATATATATATATATATATATATATATATATACACACATATATATATATCAAAGTGCTTTGGTACTATATACCCTAACAGCTTGACACAGCAGGGATCCGGTAATGGGTTATAGTAACATGGTCTGACTTGTACAATACCGGGTCCACTGACAGCTTGTCACTATAGGGATACGGTAATTGCAGATAATGATACGGTCCTGTAAAGCTCATATATTATAAGTGGTGGATGTAATATTTGAAATACCTACTCTACAGCGCTACAACTCTTCGCTTCCATCTTCCTAATTGCAGCTATTGCACATGTTTATGTGCTAGTTGCACGCTGCTTGATGGGAAATGTAGTTCCAAAGGTAGGTAGAGCAGTATATTAGGTTGCTGTATACAGTAAGGTGGCAGAATAGGGGGGGCAAAGCTGTAGCTTAAAGTGATGGTTAGATGGAGTTTAATTCATCAGTTGTAACAAAGATGCACTAATGGTTCTCCAATCAGCACTCTTTTTAGTGTGGGCGGCAGAGTACGGGTTATTTGAATTTCATAACTATATTAAAAAGTAAGTTATAGTGTGTCTTCATTACAACTGATGAATTCAACTCCATCTAAAATATCACTAGTTTACTATCACTTTAAGTCAGAATATACTTTAGAGAAAGAATCATTTACCACCTCTCAAACATTAGTTGTAACACAAAATTAAAAAATCCTATAAATTAGTGAAGGTGAATTGATGATGAATGTTAAAACCAATTTTAACCACTTACTCTGTATCTTCGTATTGGGTGTTGACATATTGGAGCTTAGGTGTTGAGCGCTATGGGGCCGATTTAACAAGGGCCGACTGGCTCCTGTTCCCCTTGTTTCCACAGGAGCCTTCAGGCTCGCCGGAAACAGGAGTTAAGAAGCAGCGGTCTTAAGACCGCTGCTCCTTAACTCGTCTGCCTGCTCTGAGCGGCGGACAGCAATCAACCCGGTCAGATACTGATTGGCCGCGAATCTGCAGGTGGCGGCATTGCACAAGTAGTTCACCAGAACTGCTTGACAATGATAAATGCCGACAGATGACCTGCTAAGCGGATTATGTCAGAGAGACATTTGCTAAATCGGCCCCTATGACAGAAGCTGTGTGAATTCAAATATCAGTAACATTGTTGGCTTTATGGCTTTATTTTTGGGTTCAATGCATGAGTCCGACCAAGAGCTTCTGTCCCAGCGTAAAAAAATACTAAGAGATTTTTAAAATGGTGGTTCTCAGTAAGAAGATGGAGAACTTCACCAAGAGACAACTGTAGGAGAACAGATTTCAAAAGAGCTGCAAACACAAGTAATACAACAGTATAGTGAGTTGTACCCATGCTCTTTAAATGCCCATCAGTTTAATGGAACACAAAATGCAACGTTTTTCTTTCATGATTCAGATAGAGCATAGTTTTTTAAACAACTTTCCATTTTTTCTATTATAATCAATTTTGATTTCTTCTCTTAGTATCCTTTGTTGATGAGGCAGCAATGCACTACTGGGAGCTATCTGAACACATCAGTAAGCCAATAACAAGAGGCATATAACTAGCCCCCACCAATCAGCTACTATCTCCCAGCTATTGAGCCTACGTCTGGATGCTTTTAAATGAAGGATTCCAAGAGAACTCAGCAAATTAGATAATATAAAATTAGATAATATAAGTAAACTGGAAAATTGTTTAAAATTGGTATGCTCCATCTGAATCACAAAGGAAATAGTTTGGGTTGCATGTCCCTTTAATTCTGAATTAATAGGCAATGCATGCATGACCTGTCTTCACTTCACATTCAAGCTTCAGCAGGGATTCAGGGGCATGTTTTGCCAGTGGTGCAGGTGATATAGGCTCTGATTGGCCATATTACCTGATGACAGCACTCAGAAAAAAGGGGCTTTAGCAGATGGGAGATTACAGGATATGGAAAACTTATTTTGGCAGTAAAGGGAATCAAATAAACACCTGCTTTGATAGATATGAGTGTTTGCTTTAACCCCTTTAAGGATGGAGGCAATTGTCCAAATTCTAAACGTAAACAAAACCTAGAATTTAGGTTATAATAGATAATATAATAGAGTTATATGTTTGTTGAACCATAATTTACCTCTTTCACATTAGGTGCACCCACGCTTATTATATATCATTTTTAGGGCTTTCTTTTGTTATCAAATATTTATATATGAACTATAATTAAATATGAATAAAATGAAAGAAAGTGTGAGAAATTAAGACATTTTATTTTTTTCAAACATACAAACTAATTGGTTATTGTGCATATCATAATCCTGATAGGTTTCACTGCAATAAAGCATTCATATTAGTATTTTGCAATGTCCTATGATTACAACAATCCCCCCAAGTACAGGGGGATTTTGGGGTGTTACAGGCCCAAATATTTTTTTTGTAGCCACTTAGTCATGAAACCTGGCGAAATGTAGTGTTTATATTTTGTGTGTGTGTGTGTGTGTGTGTTTTTCACACAAACACTGCACTTTCATACTTTTATCATCTTCCTTATATGTTTAATGGCTATAAAACACTCAATATTTTTGTTTGGTGATATCCCACAAGTACAACAATACTCCCCATGTACAGGTTTTATAGGATTTCAGGAAGTTACAGGAAAAATATGGGGCCTCTCCATTTCAGTTTTCATTCATGGAAATGTGACTGGTTTTTTTGCTAGACCTAAGTTGACAGTAAGGTTGCCCAGGAATTAAAATAACCACTACAATGGCATACCATTTGCAAAAGTAAACAACCCAGGGTATTCCAAAAGGGTATGCCTTGTCTTTTTATAGCCACTTAGTCACAAAACATGGCCACAATTTTTTAATTTTGAACACAAACACTGCAATTTTACTGTTTATATCATCATCCTTATATGTTTTACTGTAATAAAACACCAATATTTCTGTTCAGAGATGTCCCATGAGTACAACAATACCCCTCATGTACAGGTTTTATGGGGTTTTTGGAAGTTACAGGGCAAAATATGGGGCACGCCCATTTCAGTCCTCATAGCTGGAAATTTGACGCATTGATTTTCTGGGCCTACGCTCCCTATAAAGACAGTATGGCAGCCCAGGAATAAAAATTATGCCCATGATGGCATAACATTTGTAAAAGTAGACAACCCAGGTTATTCCAAAAGGGGTATGTCCAGTCTTTTTTGTAGCCACTTAGTCATAAAACCTGGCCAAATTTAGGGCTAGAAAAAAAAGTGGCATGCTATTTAGTGCTTCCGCTAAACTTCGCTAGAAGTAATCTTTTTGCATTGCGTTGTGCTCATATTACATGCTGAAAGTAAAAAGTTTGCGAGAGAGCAAAACGCAACACGCGATAACTTACGGACTTCGCAATATCACAACCTTTATGGTATTCTCCCTATATAAGTCAATGGAGAGCGCAGAAGAAAAAAAATAGCACCTATCACTTGCACCCTAATCCAACAGGAGTTATTCATATTTCACATTGCAATGTTCTTCACTTACAGAATAATGTTATTTTTTATTGTAAATATATATTTCTATATCTATCTGTATTTACCTATACCTGTATATCTATTCATATAGATATACAGGTATAGATATCTATTTTACATTAACGTTATTATATATATATATAGATATATATATATATATATATATATATATATATATATATATAAGTATATATTTAATTTAAAAAAAAGTCTATTTGAAGAAGAACAGTCTGTACCTCCACCCAATTAGCTTGTCTAACAGATTTCTTAAGATACGATTTTCCTTTGAAGGGGTCAGTGGTTGGGTCAATAGCATAATTAAAGTTTCCAGCTAAAACGATAGGACCTTTGGCTAGATCTAATAGTCTATCCATAGCTTTTATGAAAAAGGTAGCTCTCTGTCTATTGGGCACATAAATGTTCATCAGTGTAATTGGAGGGTCATACAACAGTTCCCCCACTATTAGTTTTCTACCCTCACTGTCTCCCTCGCGTTGAAGCATCTCAAATGGAACAGTGCATGTAATAAGTACACCAACTCTGTTTTTCCAGCAGAGGCTGGAGCTAAAAATATGCTTAAAAAAGTACTGTTTAGAGAGTGTAGGCTCCTTATGTTTTTTTTTAAAGTGGGTTTCCTTAATAAGGAGAATATCAGTGTTTTTCTTAAAAAAAACATGTAGGGATATAGATATTTTATGCAAGAATAGAAAGCCTTTCACATTTTGTGTACAAATAACTATGGTGGGGAATGTATTGTCCGTATTTCGAACGTTAGTCATAGTTAAGTGCAAACCAGTGACAAAAGATTAGCTATTGAATTTAGGTGAGGATTGTCTAGATATTAAGTTATGCATCAAAAGCCCCATCATATTTTCAAACTGCAAATAAAGGCCTCCCAATGATAACAGGTAAGGAATGTTGACTCTCTGTATAACATAATAATATAACTCTCGCAAAACAATGATCACGAAAAAAGGTATAGAGTTAAGAAAACCATAAAACCAAATAAGCCAGAAACCTACTTGATGTTTTCCTGGCTGAGTTCAGAATTCACTCTTTGGGGCTATTTATTAATGTGCGAGCGGACATGATCCGATTTTGGGGATCATGTCCGCTGCACATCGATAAATGCCGACAGCATACGCTGTTGGCATTTATCATTGCACCAGTAGTTCTGGTGAACTGCTGGTGCAATGCCGCCTCCTGTTGATTTGCAGACAATCGGATGCTAGCAGGGGGTGTCAATCAACCTGATCGGGTTGATTTCTGTCCGCCGCCTCAGAGCAGGCGGACAGGTTATGGAGCAGCGGTCTTTAAACCGCTGCTTCATAACTTCTGTTTCCGGCGAGCCTTCAGGGGCATACGGAGCTTGATAAATATGCCCCCATATCTGTGAATCTATAGAAGCAAATGATGATATCTCTAGGGGGTTGAGAACATGTTGGCTTAGGCCTGTTGGCCCTATACACTCTCTCTATCGGTAAAGGATCAGGAAGAAAAGAGCCCTCGGGTTCTAAGGTTTTGAACAGTTCTTGTAGCTAGTTTAACAAGAGGTCTGCCGTGATAGTTTCTTGCACTCCCTGGATGTATAGGTCTTTTTTTCAGAGTACTGTTCTCAATGTCATGCAATTTTCTTTCTAACTGAGATTTTAGATTGTTAAGCCGTTACCAGCTGTGACATGTTGTTGATATCAGACACTAAGGCCTGATATTCAAAGCATTTCAGAAATAGTTTCCATGTAGGCATACTTCAAATATTGCTGTGAAGACCTGATTTTAATTACAGCTACACTAACTAGCTCAGGCGATGTAGTATCGTGAGCTGATAGCTAGCGAGACAAACGTGGCCACTACCATTAAGTACCCAAGAACGCCTATAACTACATCACTCATAAACTACGTCAGAGCTAACCTACACTCCGCTTGCTCCGCCTCACTACCTCTCACCTACGTCAGAGCTTACCTACATTCCCCTTGCACCGCCCAGCTAACTCCCCCTACGTCACGCCAAACCTACACACCCCAGGAACACCCACCTAAGTCCCTGATAACGCCTACACTGACATAATGTCTAACCTACACTCCCCTGGAATGCCCATTATAACTTTGAACCTATGTCACTAAAGTTTTAATCAATGTTTAACCCCTTAGTGACCAGACCACTTTTTCATTTGTTGACCGTTTGGGACCAGGGCTATTTTTAAATTTCTGCGGTGTAATAAGTACATCAACTTATTAATTTACTGTACCCACACATATTATATACTGTTTTTCTTGCGATTAAATGGACTTTCTAAAGATACCATTATTTACATCATATCTTATAATTTACTATAAAAAAAATATATATAATAAAAATAATATATATAAAAAAAATATATGATTAAAAAATGGAAAAAAACACACTTTTTCTAACTTTAACCCCCAAAATCTGTTACACATCTACAACCACCAGAAAACACCCAATGTTTACATGTTCTTTGCTTTCTTTGCAAGTTATAGGGCAATAAATACAAGTAGCACTTTGCTATTTCCAAACCATTTTTTTTTTTTCAAAATTAGAAATAGTTAAATTGTAACACTGATATATGTCAGGAAACCCTGAATAACCCTTCACATGTATATATATATTTTTAGTAGACAACCCAAAGTATTGATCTAGGCCCATTTTGGTATATTTCATGCCACCATTTCATTGCCAAATGCGATCAAATAAAAAAAAAATATATTTTTTTTGCAAACATTTTCCCAAACTTTAGGTTTCTCACTGAAATTATTTACAAACTGTGTGTGCAATTATGGCACAAATGGTTGTAAATGCTTCTCTGGGATCCCCTTTGTTCAGAAATAGCAGACATATATGGCTTTGGCATTGTTTTTTGATAATTAGTAGGCAGCTAAATGCCGCTTCGCACCACACGTGTATTATGCCCAGCAGTGAAGGGGTTAATTGGGGAGCTTGTAGGGTCAATTTTAGCTGTAGTGTAGTAGACAACCCAAAGTATTGATCTAGGCTCATTTTCGTATATTTCATGCCACCATTTCACCGCCAAATGCGATCAAATAAAAAAAAAAAAAGCTAACTTTTTCACAATTTTAGGTTTCTCACTGACATTATTTACAAACAGTTAGTGCAATCATGGCACAAATGGTTGTAAATACTTCTCTGGGATCCCCTTTGTTCAGAAATAGCAGGCATATATGGCTTTGGCGTTGCTTTTTGGTAATTAAAGGCCGCTAAATGCTGCTGCGTACCACCCTTGTATTATGCCCAGCAGTAAAGGGGTTAATTAGGTAGCTTGTAGGGTTAAGTTTAGCTTTAGTGTAGAGATCAACTTCCCACCTGACACATCCCACCCCCTGATCCCTCTCAAACAGCTCTCTTCACTCCCAAGCCCACAATTATCCCCACCATCTTAAGTACTGGCAGAAAGTCTGCCAGTACTAAAATAAAAAGCATTTTTTTATTTTATTTTTTTATACTGATTATGCAGTGTTGGATCCCCCCTTAGCCCCTAACCTCCCTGATCCCCCCATACAGCTTTCTAACCCTCCCCTCTCTACCTACTTGCCACCATCTTGGGTACTGGCAGCTGTCTGCCAGTACCCAGTTTGCCAGTGGCGACTCTAGGAAAAATATATAGGGGGGGCACATAAGATACCACAGTCAAACTGGGGGGGGGCACTAATAATTTTCACCACTAAGTCATAGCACTGAAAATAAACTAAATAATACATAAATAAGATTCCAAAATACCAGAGTAATGCGGTATGCAATGATACCTATTGTACTAACCTAATACTGTACTTAAAAGAGAAGCTTTAAACAGTTTTCCTTTCTTCCTCAGGTATTGCTTCAGACCTGAGAAAGAGAGGAAAACTCTCAAAAGCTTTTCTTTATAGTTTAAAGGGACAGTCAACCATAGAATTTTTATTGTTTTAAAAGATAGATAATCCCTTTATTACCCATTCCCCAGTTTTGCATAACCAACACAGTTATAATAATATACTTTTAACCACTGTGATTATCTTGTATCTAAGCCTCTGCAAACTGCCCCCTTATTTCAGTTCTTTTGACAGACTTGCAGTCTAGTCAATCAGTGCCTGCTCCCAGATAACTTCTCGTGCACAAGCACAGTATTATCTATATGAAATATGTGAACTAACACCCTCTAGTGGCTTCAAGGTCAAAGAAATTAGCATATGAACCTCCTAGGTTAAGCTTTCAACTAAGAAGACCATGAGAACAAAGCAAAATTGTTGATAAAAGTAAATTGGAAAATTGTTTAAAATGACATGCTCTATCTGAATCATGAAAGTTTATTTTGGCCTAGACTGTCCCTTTAAGTTTGTAAATAACATATATTTTTTTGTTTTAACACATTAGTTAACATTCATGATCATGGATGGATGTAACATCCTCCATGCATGATAATATACCATGATGATACCAACTTTTTTTAAGTTTCTAAAAATTGTAAATAACAAATTGGGGGATTTTTTTTTAAGGCTTTAACACTCAACAACAGAACATTCATGGATGGATCATGTAACAGCCATGATCCATACATGAATGTTCTGTTGTTGCTGACTGTTAAAAAAACTTTATGTATATCTATGCATGCATACATTTAAATAGTCACTTATAACATTACTACTGAAATAGCAATTTCCATTTAGTATATAGTATTTGAGGTAGATCAGTCATCATCATGGCGAAACAGCACTTAAATTTACAAGAATTGTTATTGTCCACAATATTGCTTCGATTAGATTTACTTTTTGTATATTAAATCATGATTATGTGCCCTTTTGAAGTTTATCTAGGGTTTTACAGTGCCATGTGCTATCTCCCAGAGGACATATGTCGGTCTGGTTGCATTATAATATTTTGAATCACAATATTTTACAGAAAGAATTTGAAAGCCGCCATTATTTCTTTGGGTGTGAACTTGTGAAGTGATAAGTGAACAACTCATGTAGTTACCTACGTGTCTAGTAAGATTTTTAATAGTTTAGTTTACAGGCTTTCATTATGATGCAACCAGACCAACATATTTCCTCTGGGAGATAGCACATGGCACTGTAAAACCCTAGATAAACTTCAAAAGGGCACATAATCATGATTTAATATACAAAAAGTAAATATAATCGAAGCAATATTTGTGGACATGGACAATAACAACAATTCTTGTAAATTTAAGTGCTGTTTCGCCATGATGATGACTGATCTACCTCAAATACTGTACTAAATGGAAATGGGCAATGGCTATTTTTTTTTATTCAGAATCAATCGGATTAATAAGAAGTTCTATAATCTATCTAAGCTATCTTATTCTTATATCATACCCGGCCCCAGCCGCCCCACCCCACCAAAACCAAATTAATTTACTGAGCTCTGAACGCTCTCTCTTACCGGGGAGGACGACGTCACAGACCGCCGGTCTTCAATGTGCAATTTTCCCCGGGTGCCCCGCAGCCACTGACAGTGCACTCACTCAGTCAGTGTTCAGTTGAGACTCGACTGTGCCCCAGTGTGTCATCAGCCCAGCTCCGCCTCCTTCCCCCGCGCTTCTGCAGAACTTGGCTGCCGCTTGCTCCTCCCTCTTCTCTCCAGAGTCCAGTCTCCGTTAGACTGTCTGTGACGAGTGCGGCCGGTGTGAACTTCGTCGTCGTGATTGATCTGGAGGATTTGAGGAGGTGCAATTGCCAGGACCAGGCCAGCTGTCACCTGTCAGCTCAGCACACAGCACAGCATGATGCCATATTGCCAGCAGGCAGCGCAGCAGCCATTACTTAGGCGACGGCGTAATTTAGCTGCCGCGTGTTGAGCTGGCATGAGGCACGTGCTGTGCTGTGGTGTGTGAGGACTGAGGCGGACTTTTTACTCACTGAGAGGCGCACTGCCTTTAGCCCTGCCCGCAGCCCTTATGCTACAGCTTAGCCGCCCTCATCATCAGACATCATCGACATGATCACCACGTGGTCAGGTGTCGTGTCACATCAGTATTCTGTCTCTCACTCAAACAGCAAAGTGAAGATCGAACGGAACAAGTTACAGTACAGAGAGTGAGACAGTAAATATATACACAAAAAATAAACACTTACACAATAATAAAATAATTTATTCTCATACTCCTGATTCAGCATCCTGGTCCTCCACTACCTAGTACTCCAAAATTATAAAAAGTGCCGGGGGGGCAGGCGGGGGGGGCAAGCCATTTTGTTTTTTTTTAATTTTTATATTCAAAATAAAGTTTTTTCTGTAGTGTAGCTGCCCCTCCTCAATACACTACCCACCCTATCCCACAGATCCCTTGGCCAATATTTAATATCCCCCCTCCCTCTCCCTCCTTCATGTCCATTCATGATTTTTTTGTGTAAATGTGGCGGCCCCCCGTCCACCACGCCGCAGCCACCAGTGAATACGCACACATTGGTCTGCACAGGAACCGGATTCACCCATTGATGGGCCGCCCACGCCTCCCTGCTGCTGCTAGGGTTGCCCCCCGTCCCTTAAAATACAGAACACTTATAAGTTACACATGCTGCAGGGTGTGCAGGGAGGAATATGAATAGTGCTGTCCAGAAACACAATACATGTTCCACCCTGCAGCATGTGTAACTCATAAGTGTCGAGGAAAACATGGCTGAGGTGGCAACCCTAGCTGCTGCTCCCACCCACCAACGATCGGCACCAGTAATGGCCGATACAGGGAGGGCCACAGAGTGACGCTCTCTGCATCGGTGGTTTAAAAAAGGGTATTGCAGTGATGCCTCAATATCGAGGCATCACTACAATACTCTGGAAACGACTAGAAGCGATCACGATTGCTTCCAGCGCTTCAAACACCAGAGGACGTGCCAGGCACATCCTTGGTTGTTAAGGGTAGTTTTTTGTAGGACGTACCTGGCACGTCCTCAGTCGTTAAGGGGTTAAATAATGTGTCACAGAGATACACTAAAACGCCAGTGTTCGATCAAGTCGCCCTTTTAGTATGTTGTCAGCAACTTGATTAAGGCACCTAGGGATACCACTTGGGTGGTTAGGAGATTAAAGCCTAAACCGCCACATCCCAACTTAAACTAGAACTACACTAACACCTAACCCCCCTCTAAACTAAACCCCCCTCTAAACTCACCCCACTAAGTTACAGAAAAAAAAAGCTAAGTTACAAAAAATAAAAAAAGCTAAGTTACAACTACAGTATCCAAAATAAAAACTTAGCATTATACCTAACACTAAACTACATGGCCCATAAAATAAAACCCACCAAAACCAAAAAAAAACGAAGCCCTAACACTAAAAATTGTACAATAACCCTTAAAATTGCCTTTTGTAGGGCAGTGCCCTAAAGCGATCAGCTCTTTTGCAAAAATAAATAAATTACAAAACCCCCCATCTACATTACATGTAACCCCCCACGCCCCAAAAAAAATAAAAAACCCTATTCTTAAAGATAAAAAACCCACCCCAAAAAAAGCCCTATAACTAACCCCAAAAGTGGTACTTACAGTTGTTAGGTAATCCAGATCCTCTTGATCCGACATTGGGCCCTCTTCATCCCGGTTCCTGGCACCGGTGGCTCATCTTTGCGGCGTCAGAGGCGAACTTTGCTGCCTCTTCCGCCTCCTCCAGTCCACAATCTTCATAAATAATGGAGCCTTCTTCATCTAGGCTCCAGGTCTCCTCCGCTAGGCATCTTCTTTCCTTTTGCCCTCTTTGGGGAACCCTCCTCTTGATGTGGTCGCCGTCGCCCACTGAAATGCTGGAAGCGCAGAACCCCAATATATTGGGGTACCACTTAATCATAATGGGCTAATTTTAAATCAGTCAATCCCTAATGGCTGATTTAAATCAGCCACTAGCAAGAAAGTTTTTAAATTTAAAGTCGTATTATACAATAGAAAAGGATAATTAGAATTTCGATTTAAAAGCTTTCTTGCTATTGGCTGATATAAATCAGCAGGGATCCAATTATTTTAAATCAGACAATCAGGATTAAGTGGTACCCCTATATATTGGGGTTCTGCAATTCTGGAATATCAGTATGCTGTGGTGGCGACCACATGAAGTGGAGGGTTTCCTGAAGAGAGCCGAAGAAAAGAAGATGTGGAGCGGAGGTGGTGGAAGAGGTCGCCGAAGTCAGCCACCATGAAGATGACCCCCGGTGACAGGAGAAGGGATGAAGAGGACCCCGTCATTAATGAAAATTGTGGAGCGAAGGCGGCGGAATCCGCCTCCGCAAAGATGGGCCCCTGGCACCAGGAACCGGGATGAAGAGGAGCCAATGCCGGATAAAGAAGAGCTGGATTACCCAACGGTGAGTACCACTTTTGAGGTTAGTTAGGGCTTTTGTGGGGGTGTGTTTTTTTTATTTTTAAGAATGTTTTTTTATTTTTACTTTTATTTTGTAGCCTAGGGTTTTTTTAGTTAGATTTTGCTATTTTGGGGGTGGTGGGTTACATTAATGTAGATGGGGGGGTTTGTAAAAAAAAATTCCCAAAGAGCTGATCACTTTAGGGCAATGCCCTACAAAAGGCTCTGTTAATGGCTGTTCTAATTTTTTTAGGGTGGGTTTAGGGGGTTTTTTTGGGTGTTTTTTTTTTATTTTATGGGCCATGTTGTGAAGTGTTAGGTATAATTCTGGGATTTACATTACGTATATTGATTTATTTATTTTTTACTTAGCTTTTTTTATTTTTGTAACTTAGCTTTTTTCTTTTTCTTTTATTGTAATTTTGTGGGGTTAGTTTAGAGGGAGGGTTAGTTTAGAGGAGGGATTAGGTGTTAGGTAAAGTAGGGTTAGATTGCATTTGGGGTTGAGACGGTTTAGGTTTAATATTTTTTTTAAAACTATTTTTATTGTAACATAAGGGGATTTAGTTGAGAGGGAGGGTTCAGTGTTAGGTTAGCTTATAGTTAGAGACATAGGGGTTAATAGTTAGTTTATTGCGGTGGGTATGTAGTGACATAGGGGTTAATAGTTATATACTTCCGGTGGGTATAGTGGCAGCAAAGGGGTTTATAGTTAGAGACAAAGGGGTTAATAGTTAGTTCATTGCGGTGGGTTTGTAGCAGGAATGTAAGCATAGGAGCTGACCCATTTTTGGTTCAGACCCTGGGTAGCACTTGCTGATTGGTGGTTATATTTAGCCACCAATCAGCAAACGCTACCCTGGTACTAAACCAAAAATGGCCCTGCTCCTAAGCTTACATTGCTACTTTTCAAATAAAGATACCAAGAAAAACAAGGAAAATTGGTAATAGGAGTAAATTAGAAAGTTGCTTAAAATTGCATGCTCTATCTGAATCATGAAAGAAAAAATGTGGGTTTCATATCCCTTTAACCCCTTAACGACTGAGGACGTGCAGGGTACGTCCTCAGAAAAAAGGCAGTTAACGCCTGAGAACGTACCCTGCACGTCCTCAGTGTGGAAAGCAGCTGGAAGCGATCCTGCTTGCTTCCAGCTGCTTTCCGGTTATTGCAGTGATGCCTCGATATGGAGGCATCCTGCAATAACCTTTTTAAGCCATCCGGTGCAGAGAGAGCCACTCTGTGGCCCTCTCTGCACCGGAGATTGGTGGCTTGCTGCGTTGGTGGTTGGGAGCCGGACCGGGAGGCGGGTGGCGGCCATCGATGGCCCTGGTTATGTGAAGGGGGCGGGATTGTGGGCGGGGGTGGCTGGGGCGCGCACGGGCGCGTGCACGGGAGGGTGGGGGCGGGCGCGTGCACGGGGAGGGAGCGGTGGGAACCGCTTCACTACAGAAAATGCTGAAAATAAAAAGTCAAAAATGTCAAAAACAATAAATACGATCAGCAAGGTGGTGGGGGTTTGTCTGTGGGGGGTGGGGGGGGGGGGGTTGGGGAAGCTACACTACAGAAAAAAAAGATAAACAAAAAAGCACTTTTTATTGCAAACTGGGTACTGGCAGACAGCTGCCAGTACCCAAGATGGCCCCCAATAAGGCAGAGGGGAGGGTTAGAGAGCGGTTTTGGGGGGGATCAGGGAGGTTGGGGGCTAAGCGGGGGATCCTACACAGTAGCATATGTAAGTATGCTAAAAAAAATTTTTTATTTTTTTTTAAAAACCCTTTTATTTTAGTACTGGCAGACTTTCTGCCAGTACTTAAGATGGTGGGGACAATTGTGGGGTGGGGGAGGGAAGGGAGCTGTTTGGGAGGGATCAGGGGGTGGGATGTGTCAGATGGGAGGCTGATCTCTACACTAAAGCTAAAATTAACCCTGCAAGCTCCCTACAAACTCCCTAATTAACCCCTTCACTGCTAGCCATAATACACGTGTGAGGCGCAGCAGGATTTAGCGGCCTTCTAATTACCAGAAAGCAACGCCAAAGTCATATATGTCTGCTATTTCTGAACAAAGGGGATCCCAGACAAGCATTTACAACCATTTGTGCCATAATTGCACAAGCTGTTTGTAAATGATTTCAGTGAGAAACCTAAAATTGTGAAAAATTTTACGTTTTTTTTTTTAATTTGATCGCATTTGGCGGTGAAATGGTGGCATGAAATATACCAAAATGTGCCTAGATCAATACTTGGGGTTGTCTACTACACTACACTAAAGCTAAAATTAACCCTACAAGCTCCCTAAAAGCTCCCTAATTAACCGCTTAACTGCTGGGCATAATACACTTGTGGTGCGCAGTGGCATTTAGCGGCCTTCTAATTACCAAAAAGCAACGCCAAAGCTATATATGTCTGCTATTTCTGAACAAAGGGGATCCCAGAGAAGAATTTACAACCATTTATGCCATAATTGCACAAGTTGTTTGTAAATAATTTCAGTGAGAAACCGAAAGTTTGTGAAAAAATTTGTGAAAAAGTGAACGATTTTTTGTATTTGATCGCATTTGGCGGTGAAATGGTGGTATGAAATATACCAAAATTGGCCTAGATCAATACTTTGGGATGTCTACTAAAAAAAATATATATACATGTCAAGGGATATTCAGGGATTCCTGAAAGATATTAGTGTTCTAATGTAACTAGCGCTAATTTTGGAAGAAAAATGGTTTGGAAATAGCAAAGTGCTACTTGTATTTATGGCCCTATAACTTGCAAAAAAAGAAAATATGGTGTAGTAGCCAAGCGCTGAGACAATCCCTTGAGCTGAATACAAATAAAGGGTCTAACCAACCCCCAAAGGAAAGAACTAGTAGTGAAATATTATGTACAGCGCCAATGTAGGCTAAGGGATAAATATAAACACTGAAAAATGAGATGTAGAACTGCTAAGGCTAAAAGGATTTAATACAAAATAGAATAGTATTTTGTTACAAATAATGGATAAAAACAATGGTATAAGTTGAAGAGGTTAAAATATGTTTGAAATCCCTATAAAAAACTCACAATGCGTTAAATGACAGTAGGATCCAAGGGTAATGTGATGAGAAATATGAAATAATAATATTGTAAACTCCACGTGTGAGTGCGAATAAACAAATAAGCGAAGTGTTTTTGCAGCATAGATGTGCAAAGTGTTTTTACAGCATAAGTGAGCAGCCAAGTGTGATAATGAAAGTATGAACACTGTATGCAAATACAAGAAGAAAGTCAAAAACCAATCCACAAAGTAATAATCAAAAATTCACAAAAAATAACTGAACAGTCCTGATGACACTGCAGTGCAAAAAAGAACAAAAAATGAACAAAAAATGATAATCACAGGTGAGTTAATACCAATGAGTGACAAAAATGTGGAAAAATGAGATGAGGTGACACAGGGAAAAAATTATAAAAATGGAAAAAATAAGTGGAAAAAATAAGATCAAAAAATCCAGTGAAAAAGCGAAAAAACAGAAGTGATGTTCAACAAATGTTAATAAAGATCAAAAAAAGGAACAAAAGTTGTGTTGTAATCCAAATAACAGTAAATTAGAAATAGAATCACATGAAGGAACCTTGAATCCTGAGGGGGAGAGTTCCTAGGTGAATCCTGACAGCGGTCAGCTCTTTGTCCAATGTCCTAGAAATGTCCCTGTAAAAAAAGGATTAACATAGCGTAACAAGTCCTTAGAGTAGTTAAAATCTTGGAATAGTGCTTACCAACAGGTCTACACGTTTCGGCCCCCCAAAAAAAGGGCCTTTATCAAGACTCTTGATAAAGGCCCTTTTTTGGGGGCCGAAACGCGTAGACCTTTTTTTACAGGGACATTTCTAGGACATTGGACAAAGAGCTGACCGCTGTCAGGATTCACCTAGGAACTCTCCCCCTCAGGATTCAAGGTTCCTTCATGTGACTCTATTTCTAATTTACTGTTATTTGGATTACAACACAACTTTTGTTCCTTTTTTTGATCTTTATTAACATTTGTTGAACATCACTTCTGTTTTTTCGCTTTTTCACTGGATTTTTTTGATCTTATTTTTTCCACTTATTTTTTCCATTTTTATAATTTTTTCCCTGTGTCACCTCATCTCATTTTTCCACATTTTTGTCACTCATTGGTATTAACTCACCTGTGATTATCATTTTTTGTTCATTTTTTGTTCTTTTTTGCACTGCAGTGTCATCAGGACTGTTCAGTTATTTTTTGTGAATTTTTGATTATTACTTTGTGGATTGGTTTTTGACTTTCTTCTTGTATTTGCATACTGTGTTCATACTTTCATTATCACACTTGGCTGCTCACTTATGCTGTAAAAACACTTTGCACATCTATGCTGCAAAAACACTTCGCTTATTTGTTTATTCGCACTCACACGTGGAGTTTACAATATTATTATTTCATATTTCTCATCACATTACCCTTGGATCCTACTGTCATTTAACGCATTGTGAGTTTTTTATAGGGATTTCAAACATATTTTAACCTCTTCAACTTATACCATTGTTTTTATCCATTATTTGTAACAAAATACTATTCTATTTTGTATTAAATCCTTTTAGCCTTAGCAGTTCTACATCTCATTTTTCAGTGTTTATATTTATCCCTTAGCCTACATTGGCGCTGTACATAATATTTCACAACTTGCAAAAAAAGCAAAGAACATGTAAACATTGGGTATTTCTAAACTCAGGACAAAATTTAGAAACTATTTAGCATGGGTGTTTTTTGGTGGTTTTAGATATGTAACAGATTTTGGGGGTCAAAGTTAGAAAAAGTGTGTTTTTTTCCATTTTTCCTCATATTTTATCATTTTTTTTATTGTAAATTATAAGGTATGATGAAAATAATGGTATCTTTAGAAAGTCCATTTAATGGCGAGAAAAACGGTATATAATATGTGTGGGTACAGTAAATGAGTAAGATGAAAATTACAGCTAAATACAAACACCCCAAAAATGTCAAAATAGCCTTGGTCCCAAACTGACAGAAAATGGAAAAGTGCTGTGGTCATTAAGGGGTTAAATAAGTCTATTGAGCTGCAATGTATGGAAATGTATGCTTTAGGGATATATCCAGTAATGGGTTTGTATGGTGAATAGTTAGTTTACTCTACACTGCATAGAGAGATACATCAGTCCCAACTAGGCCTCCATTTCAGCCTTCAACAGTATACAGGTATGGGTAAGGAATTAATCCTAAACCTTACCAGGGCTGGTATGTCCTCTGATAATGAGTTCTTGCAGAGATTGGAGCTTGAGTTTTATGCTGTGGGAAATCTGCAAAGCCCTCGGATTACTCACAGAGAAAGCTGCTGAACTGGTGATGGAGGGCCTTGTTCCTTGTAGTTAAAGTCACTCCCCACCAGTGCCATATAGGGAATCCGGAGCAACAAGAGAAAAACGTCAGCCGGCCACCCTCATATTCATCGAGCCATGTATAACTCGATTAAAGCTCAGGGAGTTCGTATGAAGTGCAGAGAGCTCCACAGGTCTACAGAGCTTTACAGAGTAGTATCTATTTACAGCGCCCAGCAAGCTCCACACCCTCCCTGCGCCTGCTTTTTTGTACAGCATATATGAATTATAGACTGCTACAGTATCTGTGTTAAGTATACGGCTAATTTTGAGTGAACCAGATATAGTTGTATGCAATGATCAGCTAAATCTACCCCCCCCCCCCCCTCCCATATATTTGCTGTACTCAACAATGCACTTTGGTTTTTGGATTTGTGCATCCTTTCCTCTGACAGACACTTGCACTGTAGCTTCATCATGCGTTGTGGACAGTGTGTACATGTCTTTTTTGTCAGTATACCGAAGAGCCAGCACTTTATCATGGTGTAAAGCTAATGTTGTGCGGCTACATTTTTTGCCATATGTCAGCTTCTGAGGAAAACCAGTGCAATTTTTGTGCACTGTGCCACAGGCCAGGGCTTCAAAATAAAATAAATTTCGAAACAAATATATGCTGCTATAGTAGTTGTTGACCCATAGATGGTAGCCTTTGTTCAACAAGGGTAGGAGGAGATCCCACACTATCTTGTAATTTGTGCCCATAAAATCTGGACAACAAGGTGGATCAAGATGGCTATCTTTCCCTTTATAAATGCCCAGGTATAATCTGCTGTGCAGTCGCACAATTTATAAAATGTTATTCCATAGCGTGAATGCTTAGATGGAATATATTTCTTAAAAAGACCTTAAATTTCATCAGTGACTCATCTACACGGATGTTCTCATCAGGGGTGTCATTTTCTGCAAACTTTTCAGACAGGTGTTTTACCAGGGGCCATATCTTATATAGCCTATCATACATGGGGTCATTTCTAGGGGGGGCACTGGACATTATCATTCAAATGCAGAAAACCAGGCAGTTAAAACAGTACTGTGAGCAATAACTGTGATCAGCAGTTAACCTCTTAAGGACATATGATGGAATTTTTCCGTCATAAAACAATTGAGCAAACTGAAAGCTGTGTCCTTAAAGGGTTAAAGGTTTATTATTATTATTATTATTATTATTATTTTAATAAACTAGCCTTTTTATATTAATAATATATATATATATATAACTGTGTGTGACATTTTGTAGCAGTGATCTCTCTGCCTCTCTCGTCTTAGATCACACAGAGGAAAGAGAGAGAGGCAGAGGCAGCACAGACAGCTGATTACAATCATTGGCTGTCACATTGTATCATTGAATGGTTGTCACTGCAGTCCAACACACTGAGTGGATCCTGGGGGACTGCCTTAGTTGCCAGGCAAGTCTCGGTGTCGGATCTAGCGGATCAGTATTATGGGGGGAGCGGGGGGCCATAGAAGTTAGAATGTTTCATGCCATCTTAATGTCGTTAAAGCCCAGGGTTTTAAGGATGTCAGGGAACGTCCTAACGTCGTTAACAGGTTAAACAAATAAATACGTGAAAGTACAGTCTTCAAATGGGGAATATTTTTCCATGTTGTACCCTAGTACCTGCTAATGGTTTGAGCAGTGGTTGCTAGGGGTGTTCAGATTCTAGAGCACTACAGTTCTGCTTCAGTATCAGTTATATTTTGGCTGGTAAAGACAACTTTTATAGCTGTATTGATGGATATGGATAAGCTTTTAAAATAATACATACATAATACATGAATGAATGAATGAATTAATTAATTAGTTGGTTAATTAATTGATTAAATCAATAGCTTTTAAAAACTATTTTAGATTAAAAAAAAAAAATGTTTGTATGATATATAAAAAAAAATAAGAATAATTTCATATAACGTTTACCTTACTGAAATAAATATTTATTTTAATTAACAGATGCTGCTCCAATATTTCAAAATAATTATCTGCAAGAAAAGCTAATGCGGAAAAAAAACTGTTACCTGTGCAATATCCTCATATGAAAAAGGGTTTATTTAGTACCATGTCAACATAAACCTACTTTTTTAACTGCATAACCCATTGAAATCTACTAGAGTGGAACTTACTTATGGCATTTATCTTGACATCCTGGGCAGGTAAAATTACATACGCTGGTCAAAACATAGAACTACATTTATTTTTCATATATATGTTTTGGGGATTGTGGCTGAATTTTATTCTTGCTGCAGTCTATTATAGGGATAGGAAATTGACAATTAAAGCTGCATGATTCAGAGAAAGCAAAAAATGAACTTTTGTTCTCTTGGTATCTTTTTCTAAAAAGAATATGTACATATCCTACACAACTAGTAGCTATCTGATCATTGGTAGCTACACGCATTTATCTCTTGTGATTGGCTCACCAGGTGTGTTCAGCCTAGCTTCCAGTAGTGCATCACTGCTTTAGAGCTTACTTTACCTATGTGTTTAATCATTTTACATTTTGACATAATTTTTTCTCTTTTTTTCTAAACAAAAATAATATGGGGATGGAAAAGGGGATAATTTTAAAGGGACACTAAACTCAATGTGTTTCTTTCATGATTCAGATAGAGCATGCAATTTTAAGCAACTTTCTAATTTACTCCTATTATCTATTTTTCTTTGTTCTCTTGCTATCTTTATTTAAAAAGCAGGAATGTGATGCATAGGAGCCGGCCCATTTTTGGTTGAGAACCTGGGTTATGCTTGCTTATTGGTGGGTAAATGTAAGCCTGCAACAAGCAAGCGCTATCCATAGTGCTGAACCTAAAATGGGGTGGCTGCTAAGATTTACATTCCTGCTTTTAAAATAAAGATAGCAAGAGAACGAAGAAAAATTGATAATAGGAGTAAATTAGAAAGTTGCTTAAAATTTCATGCTCAATCTGAATCATGGAAGAAAAAAAAATGGGTTCAGTGTCCCTTTAAGGGGTGCACTGCTCAATTTAAAAAAAAATAAAAAAATGAGAGTGCTATAAGTGCACAAGTTTTGCATATATTTTGCACAAATACAAATGTGCGATCAGTGCAACACAAATATTGCTTGACTTTTTATTATTGAAAATATTTTAAAGGCAATTACATATGAAATTCCTTTAAAATACAGCTCGTATTTATTTTCTGATACGTCACATTTTTTTTTTCTATATTTAGTCATTGTTTTCTGAGCCACCTGGTTATCAGTGGGATTGAAAGTGTGAAAACGTTGCTCAGCAACCCACATACATTTGAGAGGAAAAAAACAGCATTCATTTCTATTTTTCTTTCTCATTGTCTATATCTGTTTCATCTGCATCATACAGCTATCTAGCTAATCTCTCTAAATGTGAAAACAAACTCATTTTTTCATGTTTATTTCTAGTCAAAAAAGGAGCTCCTCGCACAAAGTGACTGCGAGCATTATACAGTACAGTGCACTAGTAAACCTGTACATGATACATGTATTGGTCACGCCCATTTACCCACATCCTAACTCTCATTGGCTAGAAAGTCAGACTGTATGCAAATCCTACAGCGCTCTGCCGGTTGTGATTGGTGAAAGGGAGTTCTGGATGGGTGTGGCCGCACGGGAGGAGTGGAATGCTTTCCAGACATTCCCCAGACTTACAGAAGACAGACAGAGGCAAGGATTTTCCAGATCTAAAACAATGTATTAAAATACATTTATTGTTTTGTTTATGCTGTGGCTTGCCAGCACCAGAGCTACAAAGTTTAAAATAAATCTCAGATTTCTGCAATCAAAATAGAACGTTTATAGCATATTTTTTTCTCAATAAAGAAAACTTTCTGAAGTGCATCAAACTGGATTTCTAGATTTACCATCATCTGTAAAGAGGTAAGCACCGATTTAATGTATTTGTAAACAGGTATTATCTATTTTACGCATGCACAGTCGAGTTACATAGAGTTGCATACGTTGCATAACTTTGCATTATGTTGGAATTAATGTTGAATTGTGTATAACTGCTATGTGACTTGTTACGCAGATTTTTTTTTGTATAGTCTTTTTTTTTTTTGTCTTTCTCTAAATTTAGTCTGAGGATCCAGCAGGGAGGAGAATTACATTTATTTGGATTAGAGTTTTTTTCCCCCTTCTCCAGCGCTTGCTATGGTGCCTGGAGTCTGGTTATTATTTGGCTTTTCAATAAATTACAGCTGTTGCAGGTCTGAACTAACAATGTCATTAGCATTTCAATGCTATTTAATGAAAATAAGACCTTGTGTAAAGAGTGCTGCTTCAAGATTCTGAAAGGAAAAATTGGACCTGACATTTCTAGCAAAGCTTCATACTAGTTTATTTGGGAAACTTTAATATTTTTTGTGCAATATGTAATTAGAACTATTTTTTTTAGTTATTATAACACAACTCATATGTGAGTTTTGGGTCAAGGTAAATTTTAATACAATGTTTACTTTTGTAGTCCTTAAATATTGTAAGCTTTTTAATTTAGAGGAAGCAGTATAGTAAAGGTCTGTGGATTAGTTTGTAAATATGTGTGAGATTTGTGTTATATATAATATTATTTTTTTTGTTTTGTATTCTTTTTTTCTGGTATCTTTAGGGATCCTAGTTTATGTTATTGTCATTTTACAATTTAATTTTCTCTCTTAGTGGGAGTGAGTGTAAAGGTTTTTATAATATGCAGATATCTTTCAATTAACATACATTAACACCTATATGTATGGTGCTAACATGCTGGATACAACAAGCAATGGGCCTAAAATAATGGTGGAAATATGTTACTGTAGCAACTGTATGAATATTTCAGAAGGTATTTGTGTCATTTCTGGTTTATTTGTTGTCACTAAAACAACCAGTGTTTACACACAGTTTTAAACTTGTCTACATGTATAATAGCAGTGTAGGTTTATCTATAGATATTGTACAATTAGTACACATACTACAGCAGTGTAAGCCTTGTCCAACCAAAGGCTTAGGGGCCACCAGTTTCTCTTTTGTTTTGTTTTTCCTATGTAGCCCCTCACATGTCTACTTCACCCTGTGTTCAACACAGAGTGCTCCATCTCTACCATCCTGCCCTGAGTGTATGTTTCTGGGTCAAGATATTGTACCTCTTCTATTGCTGTTTTGAAGTTTATGCAGTTGTTTTCTATTTTTTTTTTCATCACTGGCCTTTTGTCTAGGAAAAAAAATCTATACTTTAGCCCCCCTGAAGACTTTGAACAACCTTTGAGTTGAGATGATAAATGATCTCTGCTGTTTTTTATTTTTATTTATTTTTAAAGTTCATCTTTTTTTTATATCTGCAGAAAACAATAACTCAGACAGGGCATTGCTATACTTAGTATAGAGATTGATATGAAGCAGTTCTTTGAAAGTGTAAGTACCTTTGAGATAAAAACAAGGGCTTTGTAACAAAGATCCAAGTATTACTGACCTTTTTTTATTTTTTGATAGTGTAGAGGTTTACTGATATGGTGAAAGCAAGATATGTGTGTGTGGTCTACAGTCTGTCATCATATTAAACATGGAATTAAATTTATGTTCTGGAGAATTGTGTAAGAAAGATGAGACTATTTTATTTATAAATAATGCTTAAAGATATTATTTTTACCTTGTCACATTTAACAATTAAAAAGGTTTTGAATAGATTTGTTTTCATTTCTTTTTTTTTTCCCCAGTGTTTTTTTAACTCCTAAAAATATTTTAAACACTGAGCATGAATTGGCTGCTGTTCTATATTAGGAAACAGACAATGATCGGAAGATACATATGAATGCCCATCTTGGTTTAATGAAAAATTGAATACTCTAAATCAGTGGTCTCAAAGTACTGGCCCTGGGGTCATATGCGCTCCTAAAAATAGCTTCTGGTCCTCCCTAATTTATTAAGCAAATTATTAATTTGGCTACATCCTTTTTTTTTAGGGTTATAAGAGGTGTAACAAGTTGCTCTAAATGGGCACTCACATGATAAATATAAAGACAAGCATGCATCGTCCATTCTAGACTCCCATTACGCACTGCTTGGATAAATGTCACTTATTATTCAGATCCAGAATGATCACTTCACTTGGCTCTCACAAGATAAATATACACTGTGTATGTCTATTGAGGGCTACAACTCCCACCATGCACTACTACTTGGGTAAATGTCACTTCCAGTTTTTAGTATATCCAGTTCCAGAGCACTCACTCTGTTCAAGTGGCCCGCATGGGATTAAAAAAAAAAAAAACTGCCAGTGGCCACTGGATACAATGAGCTAGATACCCCTGCTCTAAATTTCACATTCTAATTAATAATTTGCTTTTGAATCCAGAATGAGTAAACACAAATTCTCATGTTATGATGTTCAGATGAAATGATGAAACAATTTTCAAGTTTGCACACTGATATCTCTAGCTTTAGAAGAGCTAACGATTGAAGTTCTACTCAAGTGTTTGCTGCTGAATGCACAAAGGAATTGTGATAACACCTACATACCAACAGAATTACCACCAATTTTCACCATACCAGATAAAAAAATACTAATTGATGGTATAGAGGGGATAATCCTTTTTTAGTTTGTGTGTGTGTGCTCAAATTGTCAATCTTCTTAAAGTGAAAGTAAATCCTAGCGTTTTACAAACGCTAGGATTTACTATTGAAACAAATAAAGGGCACTTTCATTCATGAAGCATAAGACACTTCATGTAGAAAGCTCCTTTATTTGATTCAATCTATCACCGTTTTTAGCTGCTACAGCAGCCCACGGCTAAAAAATTTTTTGGCTAAGAGGTGACGTTTTCACCTCTTAGCCAATAGCAGTGCGGTAAATCCTGCTCCCGTGGGCGCCATGCCGGATTTACTGCACGGCTATTGGTTAAGAGGTGAAAACGTCACCTCTTAGCCAAAATTTTTTTTTTTTTGCCGTGGGCTGCTGTAGCAGCTAAAAACGGTGATTGATTGAATCAAATAAAGGAGCTTTCTACATGAAGTATCTTATACTTCATGAATGAAAGTGCCCTTTATTTGTTTCAATAGTAAATCCTAGCATTTGTAAAACGCTAGGATTTACTTTCACTTTAAAGTTAAAATTAAACTTACATGGTTCAGATAGAGAATTCATTTTTAAAGGGATACTTAAGTCAAAATGAAACTTCATACAGAGCATGCATTTTAAATAACTTCCAATTTACTTCAAAACGTGATGTCTTTTTAAATCTACAATTTCTGAGGCCCCAACTCCTACTGAGCATGTGCAATAGTTCACAGTATAAATGTATATATTGCAGCGAACAAGTGCGCATGCGCACGAAACCCGTTTGCATGTGATTTACCTGTCTCCCTTGCTCTCACCTGAGCACTGTGTGTATTGTTTGGATTATGCTTTTTTAAATACGTCTTCATTAAACTTTGGAAACTTTTAACAGGACCGTGCTGTGGAGTTTATGCCTTGTGCGCAGTACCTGTATCCTATATACAGGTGTGATTGGCTGATTACTGTCACATGATACACGGGCAGGGGAAAGTAAAATACTTTTTAATTTATTTCTGCTATGAAATTTACTCTGTACTCTTGATGTTCTTTGTTGAAAAGGATGCATAGGTAGGCTAAGGAGCAACAATGCACTACTGGGATCTTGCTGGTGATTGGTGAATACGCTCATATGCCTCTTGTCATTGGTTCACCAGCTGACTTTAACTATTTATTTAACACCTGCAAATGGGTTAAACACATTGTATATGTATGGAATAGGGCAATCATGAAAGTAATATGATGGTAGTCAGAAGAAGGGTGCTAGTAAACTTAGTTATGCCACTTTGGGCATTTGTGTCATAGGTGCATTGTGTCCTATTATATATTTTTGTTTCCTTTTAGGGTGTTTTCTTGCAGAAACAGTTGATACTTTAGGCTAGTGCGTGGTTTTCAAAGTGTGAGGCGGGGCTTTACCAGAGGGGGCGCTAGAGCATATGAGGAGTCGGGAGCAGTGACACTTTGCACTGTCCTATGCAAACCACAAGAAGCAAAAAGAGCCAACTATGACACTTGCCATTTTGTGGTAGAAAAAGTCTGGAAGAAGAGAAGATAACCAAGATTATTTGCTATAATTAAATGTTGCAAAATCTGTGCTATTCTTTGCAACATGGAGTCATCTCACTATGAAGGCAGGGTTTTCTAAAAAATAAAAAAATAAAAAGTTCTTGGTAACTCTCAAAGAAATCATGTAGAGAAAATATCTCACTCTCAATCAAGACTTTAATAGTTTAGTAAATACTGTTCATTTATTTCAACTCCATTAGTAACAGTAAAATGTGTAATTGTTTTACTTAAAGGGATATGAAACCCAATTTGTTTCTTTCATTATTCAGATAGAGCATGCAATGCTACATTTAGACACCAATCAGCAAGCACTACCCAGGTGCTGAAACAAAAATGGGCCGGCTCATAAACTTTTCAGATAAAGATACCAAGAGAACGATGAAAAATGTATAATAAGATTAAAATATAAAGTTGCTTAAAATTGCTATCTGAATCCTAAAATAAAAAAAATGGGTTTCATATTACTTTAAATGGACAGTAAACACATTGTAATTACAATACATTTTTTGTTGTGTTGCTATAAAATAACACATCAGCCAAGTCTTAAAGGGATACTAACCCCACATTTTTTTCTTTCATGATTCAGAAAGAGCATGCAATTTTAAGCAACTTTCTAATTTACTCCTATTATAAATTTTTCTTTGTTCTCATGTTACCTTGATTTGAAAAAGCAGTAATAAAAGGTTAGGAGCCGGCCCATTTTTAGTTCTGCACCTTGGTAGAGCTTGCTAATTGGTTTGCTACATTTAGCCACAAATCAGCAAGTGCTACCCAGGAGCTGAACAAAAAATGGTCCGGCTCTAAAACTTACAGTACTGCTTTTTCAAATCAAGATAGCATGAGAGTGAAGAAAAAATGATAATAGGAGTAAATTAGAAAGGTTCTTAAAATCTCGTGCTCTATCTGAATCATGAAAGATAAAAATTGGGTTTAGTATCCCTTTAATGTTTATAAAACACATTAACATCCTTTTTACTGCAATTATTTATCAATAGCCAAACTCCACCCACCATTTACTTTATTCAGAGGAGCCAATCTGGGCTTTAGTCCACAGACAACAAGGCTAGCTCCCACTATTTTAGTATACAGTTTTTAGCAGTTGTTATCTCATAAAGCCAATTAGTGATATGTATGTAGCAGATTTAGCTTTGAGAAGTCAGTAGGGTGCAGTTTAAGTTATGGGAATTAGAAATTAAATTAGAAATTACTCAATTTTCAGAGCTAAATATCATGAAAAGTGTGTGTGGGGGGATAAATAATGTAAATATATTGCAAAGTTGTTTCATTGCACATAACTAAACCTTTTATATACACATCTCAATGTGTTTATTGTCCCTTTTTTAAAAAAGCTCTCAAAAACATTTGCATTGTAAAATTCTCCGAAGGACCTCATAGTACTGGTGAGCCTTATTAGATAATCTCGCCAGACCAGAGAGCTTTAAATCATCGGTCTCCTTTCACCTAGCAACTAAAGTGTGACTTCTCTAAACCAATCTCTTTGAATTTACAGTGCTCTTGCCAACATATAGCTTAAATCTTTCAATCCCCTTTCTAGTTCTGCAATATAAGTTTTAACCTTTTAATGCTTGCTAATATATTAGAACCCGCAGCCCGCTGACTGGCATCTGAACACAAATTTTAATTGTTCTGGATACAAGAACCACTCAGTCCCTTTTCCACTGTTTCACCAAGGCTTGTGCCATTTTAGTAAAAGGTAGCATGATAGTTTTTGTTTCCAAAATGTTTACAGTTATCTGCGTCCTGTTTGCCATTTACAAGACCATTTTTCAATTTTTTAAATCTACTTGTAGAGCAGTTGTATTCTGCACTGACCTAGTCGCCTTGAACAATTTAGTAACAATACATAACTTAGCTATCTTATTTATACAAATAATAAAAACAGTTTTTTTTATAAAAATATTAAAAACAGTTAGGCTCAATAATGGTCCTCGAAGGACCCAACATTACTTTTGTCCCTTTTGATGATGATCGATTTACATTACCTCTTTATTTCCTGTTGTTTATCAAAACACTCCATTTAATCAACTGATTTGCCTTTATCTATGTTTTTACTTTTTAATAGAACTAATTAGATTAGTTTGGGATCTGTTTCTCATAACATTGTGCTAAATGTCACCCATGAGTTTGTTTTCATAGATATACTTCCAAATATAATCCCCCAACATTGATGTAATACTGGTGTATGCTTCCTGGAAGACCTCTGGCTTCCTTTTTAATAAGGGGCATCATGTCATAATTTTGCCAGTTCTAGACTACTACACTTTAGAATATTGAGCCTTATAAAATAAAGAGTATAGGTTCTGCTTTTTAAAGCTAAATTTCATTGGAACCTTTGGGAGTTTATCACCTGGAATTTTATTAACTTTTTTTGTCAGACTTGCAAAACTGTGCTCTTCTGTACTTAGTGCAACTCTGGGAGTTGTTATGCAAATTAATCTGTTTGCAAATTATTCTATAATACTTTACTTTGTACAAACAAAAAAACATTTTTACGTCTTTCAATGTTGCTATTTCATATACGTGATAATTTGTTTCCCTTTTAATGCTATTTTATATTGGGGAAAAAATGACATGCTCTCATTCATTACAGCATATCATTTTATCACTATCGACCCTGCAAATCTATAAGTTTAAACCCTGCAAAGGTGTTAAACCCATAGGTAAAGTACCATTTTGGAGCCACAGTGAACTCCTGTTCTCAAGCAGAAACTGCTGATGACCCTATCAGCAGCCTAACCACATAATCCAGCTGTGAAAAAAATAATTCTGTGTGAGCTATGACAAGTCCTTTGTCACCTTTCATGGAGAATATATTTTGGAGAGAAATATACTGTAAATATGACATGTAACCTCCCACGAGCACCAAACCCCTCTCTCCTTATTAGCTATTAAGTTGCTTACAGCTGCTCACTCAAATGAGTGCTGACATTTGAAGTGAATGGCCTATTAATTGTCTAATGTTATGAGCTCATGAAGGGAAAGCACTTTTAAACGCCCACTGCCTACAAGCAAAAGTAGTGTGTAATATTATTTACACAACATGATAATTCCATACCGTGTAAAGTGTAATATTTAAAGGAACAGTGGCATCTAGTAACATTTTTCTTTGTTGCATCTGTAAAAGAACATTTTAAACTGTATGCGCCTGTGATGAATAAACTTTTTTTTTCTTTTTTAATTCTGGAGACTTCACTGTCACCAATAAACTAATAGTTGGAGTTATCAGGCAGTTAGTAATTAGTCACTAGTGTCTAGTTGTACACAGACCAGTAAGTCAGATTAATCGTTGTGACAAAACGTTTTGTTTTCTTATATAATGCTCTTTCATATGCATTAATTATATATTTAGAGTTTACTATCCATCCAGCTAGAATATGCTATTCTGTTTACATAAATGTTTACGATATGACTTCTAATTACTATCTTAGACAAACGGTATATATATTATATAGGGGTGGGTACATCTTCATTATAGATTCAAAGATGGTTTCTCGTGTTTCTTTAATCTAGGATAGCACTTTTTATTTGGTCCCCCATTTTATTGATTTGTAATCGTATATTTGTGTCTGAACTACATAGTTACCTTGCAGCGGTTTTTCTGCCTCGCAAGCTGGTTATTGATTTTATAGTGAAGGAGCTGCAAAAAATGTCCACCAATGGGACTTCCATGCTAGAGGTTATTACAATCTCAAAGTAGGAAACACACTTGGAATAAGTTAGTCAATTAAATATTGAATGCCTTCTTAGCCCAAAACACCATCAAGCATCTACAGAAAAAAACTAACTGTGCAAAACATAATGACAAAGAGTTGCCAAATATATTATCATTGAAAATCATCAAACATTTTAATATTATAAGCAAACTATATGAAAAATTGCAAATAAAATGAATTCATATTTAAAAAAGATAAAATATTTGTAACAATATACCTCAAAGAATGGGAGATAAAAGTCTGCTAGCATATGATCTTAAAGGTGGTACCACCCTATCGTTTCTACCAATAGAATTGCGTGCTGCTAGTGGATGGTAATGAATAGGTGCCTGCAAAACAAAAAGCAGAGAACAAGAAACCCCAATGCAGAGTATTACAGGGCTACTGGCCCCCTGCCCCGAGTGAAATGCACCCACAAGATCTCAATGGTAATGAGCGTTGAACCGAAAGGCTTTGCTGTTCCTCACTACAAACGATTCTCCGTTTGTCGATTACCACTGGGTTCCTGGCGTCATTGGCACAATTAAAACTTTCACGGCAACCTGAATTCTAAAATACTAGTGGCAGAACACTTTGACACTTAGGCAATGGTGTCGTAGGGTCAAATTAGGATGATACACTCTCCTCATAATGCAATCCCACTTCACCATGTTTTTATACGATTTACTTTAAATGTTGTGTATTTTTTCATAATTTGTCCTTATTTAAAGGGGTATGAAACCCAAAATAATTCCTTTTGTGATTAAGACAGAGCATACAATTTAAAAAAGGTTTCCAATTTACTTCTGTTATCAAACTTGCTTTGTTGCAATTATATTCTAAATATTTAATAATAGAAGTAAATTAGAAAGTTGTTTAAAATTGCATGCTCTGTCTGAATAATGAAAGAAAAATGTTGCTGCCTCTTTAATGCAACATTATGGCAGCCATAGTTTTGTGGTACTTGCACAAACACTAGTAACACTATTTATCTTACTAAACATATATTAAAGTATTTTTTCTTCCATATTTCTGTTAGGATGTTTGCTAAAATGTTCTGTTCCATGGCAGAGGTGATATTATTAAATTAATTGATATACAGTTTGCAGTATACTTATAATGGTTAAAAGTGTAAGTCATTAGGCCACATATATACTCACCTAATACTTGCACTACCTCCTAGGGTTTTAAGACTATCTAGTAAAATGTTCTCTATAATACTGGATACTTAAAGTCCATGGGGTAGATTTAATAGGCAGCAAATGCTGCTTTCTACCCGCAAAGTTTCCGGCTTGCTGGAAACATAAGTTAAGAAGCAGCAGTCATGAAACCACCTTTTAGGTGGCGAACTACAATCATCCGGATCCGATCTGGATGATTTACACCCCCTGCTAGCGACCGCTTGGCTGCAAATGTGAAGGGAGCGTCATTTAGCAATGCCAGGCAGGCATGATCCGCTACAACGAATCATGCCTGCCCAGTATTTGGTAAATGTACCCCTATGAGTGTTAGATGAATATAGGGGGCATCCTATATCTAAATTGATTATAAATATGGAGCAGAAAGACATAAGGGGCAGTCAAGGGGGGTCAAATCACTTCTGTTTGGGTATGTTACTGGCAGCCAAATAGGTAAAATAATTGATTTATATGTCACTGGCTGTCAAGGGGTAAGTGCTTAGTTGAGAAAAATATACATCATGTGAAAAAATATACATCCTGGGGTATTAAGAGTAGGTGCTAATGTAGACCTTTTTAGGAGGAGGTATTGTGTGATTTCACATAACATCATGCCCAGTGATTGTGCAGTTTTTTTGTGGCGAACAGCCCTACTTCCTCGCTTTTTTTTTTTTTTTTTTTTTTTTAAAGAAAAACAAAACTTTGCTTGCCTGAGGGGATTGAGAAAGACTGCTTAGCATGGCCTTTCAGAAATCTCTGGCAGCTATGAGGTTGCCTAGCACTGACTGTATTATTAAGGACAAGATTCAATGCAAACAGCATTTAAAACAGAAAAAAAAATAATCCTGTTTTTGTGTAATACTTATGTTTTCTTAATGCATATACATATGTCTTGTCATTTCTGAAATCAAAATATACTGACCAGCATATCTAAGTCTAAGTTCAGTATAATCAACAATCTCCCTGATAATAGCAAGCCTACTGCAAGTTGCTAGCGTTGTAGTCCTTGTATACCTTTTCATTGTTGTGCTTTTTGTCTGTTTAAAAAAAAAAAAATCGCCCCCTCCTGAACTGTGGCAGCAAGTTTCCATGGAGATATTTCATTTCGAAAAGATTTTCACCCCCACATATTTAGACAAATTATTATAAGTTTGCATACAGAGAAAACCTTTGCTTATTTCAAGCCCTGTACATGTTGGTTATTTATTATTTATCTTTTGTATTCATCAGTGGCACCATATCCCCCTCCAAATAAGGGTTATGTTTGCTGTCTCACAATTAAATTAATAAATAAACAATTGTATCTGAAAATCAGTATGCCTTGGGTTCTTATTAATTGATATTTTCTTTTCCATGCCTGAAAGTGCTGACCCATATAGATTTTAGATTTTTCATAAAGGGATATTCTACTGTAAAAATAAAAAAATGATATTTTGTTAGAACATTTTATATTTAAACAAATTGTCTTCTTTTAGTATGTGTTTAACTTCTTCAAAAGGGCTAAACAGGTAGTAAAAATTGCATTCCTGGAACATCCCACATCTTCTAACTCCCAGAAATCCCTGCTCCTTATTGACCCAAGAGCTGCATCTTTATCTTCAGGAGCACAATATTTCATGTATTTATGCCCTTTGCAGAGGTTAAAAGCAATTGGTTTAAAGGGGCAGTAAAGTCAAAATTAAACTTTAATGAATCAGAGCATGTCATTTTAAACAACCTTCCTATGTTTATAATATCTAATTTGCTTAAAGGGACACTAAACCCAATTTTTTTCTTTTATGATTCAAATAGAGCATGCAATTTTATGCAACTTTCTAATTTACTCCTATTATCAATTTTTCTTTTTTCTCTTGCTATCTTTATTT
Source organism: Bombina bombina (assembly GCF_027579735.1). Taxonomy (NCBI): domain Eukaryota; kingdom Metazoa; phylum Chordata; class Amphibia; order Anura; family Bombinatoridae; genus Bombina; species Bombina bombina. Next base: position 738,681,779 of record NC_069502.1, on the reverse strand, counting down.
AAAAAGCAGGAATGTGATGCATAGGAGCCAGCCCCTTTTTGGTTGAGAACCTGGGTTATGCTTGCTTATTGGTGGGTAAATGTAAGCCTCCAATAAGCAAGCGCTATCCATGGGGCTGAACCTAAAATGGGCTGGCTGCTAAGATTTACATTCCTGCTTTTAAAATAAAGATAGCAAGAGAACAAAGAAAAATTGATAATAGGAGTAAATTAGAAAGTTGCTTAAAATTTCATGCTCTATCTAAATCGTGAAAGAAAAAAATTGAGTTCAGTGTCCCTTTAATTATCTAGTAATTCTTTGTTGGAGCATCAGGGAGGTAGCTGCACCTATATACCTCTTGTCATTGGCTCACCCGGTGTGTTCAACCAACCCCCAATAGCACATTGATGCCCCTTCAACAAAGGATGCCAAGAGAATTAAGCAATTTTGATAATAGAGGTGAATTTGAAAGCTGTTGAAAATTGTATGCCCTATATGAATAATGGTTTACATGCCCATTTAAAAATACAATGCCAGAATAACAGCATTTTATTTTACATTACCTTTAAAGAATAATGTCATAGATCAGATTTTTAAAATATCTGTAGCCTTGGTTAGCGTGTCAATGGGTATACTAGGCATCGGCCAGGAGTTAGCTTCACTGCAGAGGAATTTGCCTAGCTGCTGTATAGTGCCCCTTTTGCAATCCACTTTGCTGTGTGCTGCACATTTGGCTGCTGTGTAGCCAGAGACAAATTCAGCTTCTTTTTACTGAATATATGTGAGTAATATTTTCATGTGCTAGTGGTGACATCACTGGGTACAAGTCAGTAAAATTCCATAGGAAACCTTTACTACTTGTTCCAAGTGCAAAATGGGATATCTTAGAGCCCAGCCTGCTAGTGTCCTGCTGAAGAACATAAAGAAGCATGGGACATTTTTTATTCTTATATAGAAAGATCTTAAAGCATCAAATGAATGTAGTTTAACTAAAACACTGCTAGTGTGACTGATGTGCCTGTTTTGTTTTTCTGTTATTGTGAGCTTTTGAAGAGTATGTAATAACAATCCTCTAAACTCAAAATTGTAAGCCTGAGTTTAGCTGGAAAGGCATTAGCTGAGCCTCACTGTTGCTAATATACCAAAGAATATCAACACTAGTGCAGAGGAAACACGTCAGCATCGGCAACAGGCTTTTCGGCTGATTGCGGGAATGGGAAAGAAGACTGCATTCTTTGGAGTCAGTACGAGTAATAACAGCTTAAGCTGTGCTTGGTGCCTGCCCAAAGGAAATTCCTCTTTTAGATAGAACTGCTTGTAGAAGAGAACAGTTCATTCTAATTAACTGGCCAGATTGCACCATCAGCAGCACCTTGAAATCAAGTATTTATTTAGTTTATATCTTTTCATCTAACAGATGGGGAAACACAAAAAAAGTCAACCAGGCAGGTTGTTGCCAAAAAAACTGTTTTAATAAGCACATGCCACTGTGCTTGTTTTGCTAACTATTACCTACTGCACAGGTTATTTTCTCAGTGTGGAATATCTTTGTCCCTTTTAGTTCTCTCTTCTTATGTTACAAGCAAATTTGATAGTAGAAGTAAATTGGAAACTTTTTTTTAAATTATATTCTCTGCCTGAATCACAAAATAATTTTAGTATGTCTTTTTGTGTCTCCCCCGCAAAAAATAAATAAATATATATTTATAATATAGAAATAATTCTTATGAATGCCCATGTACACAGTTGAAATGTGTACACAAATGAACTCTCTCTTTGTTCTGTTCCTGGACTGGATAATCTGTAAACAAAACATCAACTGTGCATGTGTTGAACAAAAAAATACAAAAATATTTACTGTCCGTGAGGTAAAAAATAAATAAATATATATTTATTAGTTATGTCCACACATGCAACAATGTGCTATGCTTTCAAACATTTATATCCAAGAAACTAAAATATTAACCAACTTGCTGTCTGAAAGAAATATATCCTAGCAATTATGTGTCAATTTAAATTTAAAGGTACATGAAACCCAATTTTTTTCCCTTCATATAGAGCATGCAATTTTAAACAACTTTCTAATTTACTTGTAATGTCAAATTTTCTTTGTTCTCTTAAACAAAAGCTAAGGAACATGCAAGTGCCTGGTACACTATGTGACAGCAGTTTTGAAAGAATGTTATTCATTTGCAAGAACACTAGATGGCAGCACTACTGCCTGCCATTTAGTTTTACAGACACCTACCTAAGTGTCACTTGAGCAAAAGAATACCATGGGAACAAAGCAAATTTGATAATAGAAGTAAATTGGAAACTTTTTAAAAATGGTTTGCTCTGTCTGAATCACACAAGAAACATTTTTTTTGGTTTTATATCCCTGGGTTGTCTTTAAAAAAAAATAAAAAAATCTCAGACTTCTAAACTGAACCTCATAAAATATTTCACTTTTGTATTGATTGGTAATCCTGTTTTAAAAAACCGGTGTTTGCACTCGTCGGGCTTATCGTTCGTATTACGAGTTGAAAATAAACGCGATCACTTGAGGGCAATCACGATTTACGCTAGAATGATAATTGCATCCTCAGAGCCCTGGTTAACGGTTTTGCAAAATATATGCTGCTTTGTGAAGAACATTGGATTGTGAAATATTAATATTTTCATGTTGGGTTAGTGTACATGAGAATATGCGATCGGGTTTGCATGCAAGTAGGGTGTTAGTTTTTTTCTAAGTGCGAGCGGACATGATACGATGTAGCGTATCATGTCCGCTGCACATCGATAAATGCTGTCAGCATACGCTGTCGGCATTTATCAATGCACCAGCAGTTCTTGTGAACTGATGGCGCGATGCTGCCCCCTGCAGATTGACCGCTAGCAGGGGGTGTCAATCAACCCAATCATATTAGATCGGGTTGATTTCTTTCCACCGCCCCAGAGCAGGCGGACAAGTTATGGAGCTTGATAACTTGATCCCTTAATATGAGCGCAACCCGACGCACGCAAAAAGCTTACTTTTAGCGCAGTTAACGCCCAAACGGGAGCGTTAATTAGCGCTCCACTTGTAATCTGGCCCTAAGTGTTTGAGCTCTAAACTAAGAATCTACCATTTAAAACTGTGATACCCATCATTCTATGCATCCTTTCGAGTACAATTTAAAATGTGGTTTTATCTATTTAAACTAGTACTGAAATAGCTTACTGTATCTGCAGTGGTGCTGCAATACTGTGTGTACGGCTTGTATAGCTGTGGTCAGAGGTTTCGCTGCTGGTTACACAATAGTCCAGCAACATTATTGATGACCTCACAGCATCTGAATGCGATTAGATGTGACTATAAAAAAGTTAGACAAGGCCATGGGCCTGTGCTTCAAAGATTTGACTTCATCCATAGGAAAAGGTAGAAAAGGTAAGTGTACCAAAGGGCAAACATAGATCATTTGCAGAGCCTCCCTTTGGCTAAATGTTCACTCCTAGGATTCTCCTAGTACAAAATAAAATACAATTAAATGAAAAAGATAAAACAGCATTTTAAATTGAAGTTGCACTTAGTTTTAAAGAGATTTAAAGTCAAAATTAAACATTCATAGTTCAGATAGAAACATGCAATTTCAAGAGATTTTTTCAATGCACTTCTATTATCAAATTTACTTTGGTATCTTTTGTTGAAAATCATAGGTAGGAGCGTCAATGCTGTATTAGGAGCTAGCTTGTAATTGGTGACTACACTCATGTACCTCTTGTCATTGACTCACCAGATTTGCTCAGCTAGCTCCTAGTAGTGAACTGCTGACCTTAAGCTGACTTTTTAACTATGTTTGTAACCCGTTTGCAGAGCTTAAACAGTTATGTACAGGCAATAGTGCACTAATAAAATACTTTAAAACCTTTAGGCAGGGGATTCCCTTAACGACCTACGATATATACCCTGTAATTCGCTGGTCTTTCTGTAGGGATGTCGCTTTCAATAGCGCAGTCTTGCCGCTCGCAGCAAGACCCGCGCTATTATAACAACGTAATCCCTTAATGACCAGCAATGTACAGGGTACTGGAAAAGGAAAAACACAGAGGTGCCACAATGGCCTAGTACTACCAAACCAAGAGATTATTATGATGAAACAGATATGTACTCACAAACGTGATGCACCCAATGGTGCTAGTGGGGCAGGCTGGAACTTTGCAGTAGTCCAGCTCACTCTGCAAGGATAAGCTCTACACCCAGGTAGGAGGATTCCAAGAAATCAACCACCGGCACCTGGATAGGGGTATAGAGCAAAACTACCATAGCCTAGTACAGTCTAGTAAGGCAGGGTGGTGAGAAGCGATTACACTTACAAGATAGAAAGCACCTCCAGGTGCAATACAGGTGAACTGGGACTTCTCAGCCACCCAGTAGACTGAATTCGCCTGCAAGCAGGATGCACTCCAAGTTACAAACAATGAGGTGATGAAACTCCAAAAAGCAGCAAATGTATACTAAAAACAATTCTTTATTTTAAAAGCAAAGCGTTTCTCAGCCTCTATAGGGCTGTTTACAGCTGTAATCTTTTAATTAACTATACACCTTTTGTTGTTTATGCTTTGTTACCATGGTAACCAGCAAACTGAAGCCCCATATACAGATGTAACCCATAAATTAATTAATTAATCAGAGGATTGGATACCCTTTAAATAGCAAGTGTATGTTTTAATGTTTTATATAATAGCCTGAGGAAACAGCCCTATAGAGGCTGAGAAACGCGTTGCTTTTAAAATAAAGAATTGTTTTTAGTATACACTTGCTGCTTTTTGGAGTTTCATCACTTCATTGTTTGTAACTTGGGGTGCATCCTGCTTGCAGGCGAATTCAGTCTACTGGGCGGCTGAGAAGTCCCAGTTCACCTGTATTGCACCTGGTGGTGCTTTCTATCTTGTAAGTGTAATCACTTCTCACCACCCTGCCTTACTAGACTGTACTAGGCCATGGCAGTTTTGCTCTATACCCCTATCCAGGTGCCGGTGGTTGATTTCTTGGAATCCTCCTGCCTGGGTGTAGAGCTTATCCTTGCACAGTGAGCTGGACTACTGCAAAGTTCCAGTCTGTCCCACTAGCACCATTGGTGGCATCACGTTTATGAGTACATATCTGTTTCATCATTAGAATCTCTTGGTTTGGTGGTACTAGGCCATTGTGGCGCCTCTGTGTTTTTCCTTTTCCAGTACCTTGTATGTTGCTGATCATTAATTGATTATGTTGCTATAATAGCGCGGGTCTTGCTGCGCTATTGAAAGCGGCATCCCTACAAAAAGACCAGCTATGTACAGGGTATATCACAGGTCGTTAACCCTTTAAGGGGTTAAACCATGGCTGTACTGTGTTATAGTTTACAGCATGAAATATACCAGTTTTATAAAATGATTTGGGAAACTTTGCCTTTTTCCATTGACCTGTAACAGAACAGTAAATAGTCAAAATCTCAGTCCAACGGAATAATTACTGAAAGAAGCAATAAGTAATGTGCTATTTTTTTATATTTTGAATCATGGGGTTGAATAGCATGCTGTGTGTTAACGTCACATTTTATTGATTTTTAAACAATGTTTTTTTTTCAAGACAAACCTGACAGCTAAAATGTTAACATTTTATTAAAGCTGAGCAAAGTTTTCAGTCATTGATGGCAGTAATGTATCAGAATCACATGGTACATGCCCATGGTGCATTTAGACAGTTCAGTCACTAAATAAAAGACATTAAACAGCTTTGCGAGCCTAGTAAATAACAGGTTTTAATTAAGATTCTTTATGAGAATCAGGATACTTTTACACTTGCTGCAGAGTAGCATAGCAACAGTTTGAATATCAAGTATCAGAATAATGTTAAGTAGCCTGGAGTAATAAGCAGCGTGGGACATATATTTAGGACTTTGCCTATAACTGCACAATAGCTGAAGTCCTTTTTTCAGTTAAAATATGGGCAGCCAAATTTTCTATTTTGCATATAAAACAAACTTAGTTCTAAGTGTTTTGTAAGATTAAACCAGGGTGTGATAGTAACTAAAAATGCAACCCCTTTTCTTCTTCTTGACATGAGTGAAATGTGGGGCATTTTGGAACTCTCCTCTTCCCATTACATCTTCCCAGCTGCCAGATGTCTATGTGGCACCCAGGCTCAGGACACTTTCTGTTTCATTCCCTATATTCAAAGCCCCAGTTGTGGTGCCGACCTGGACCCATGAAGGTAAGGGTCAGTGAAGGGTTTAAAGTGGTTCCACATCTGGTCTGTCAAATAGCAGGGAATTAACCTCTTGATTGCCCACTAATTTAATAATTGAAGGGGTTAAATTATTGATGCATGTTGTATTATTTTTTTTAGGCATGCTTCAGAAATGAATTACTGTATTGGAAACAGATCTGCATTCAAGATACATGTTTAAAGCAATTAAAACTGCATTTTTTAAAAGGACAGTCTAGTCAAAATTAAACTTTCATGATTCAGATAGGGCATGTAATTTTAAACAATTTTGCAATTTACTGTTGCCATCAAATTTGCTTTGTTCCTTTGGTATTCTTTGTTGAAAGCTAAACCTAGGTAGGCTTAAATGCTATTTTTAAAGTCATTGAAGGCTGGCTCTTATCTGCATTTATTTGACAGTTTTTTTACAGCTAGAGGGCGTAAGTTCATGTGTGCCATATAGATAACATTGTGCTCACGCATGTGGAGTTACTTATAAGAGGGCACTGATTGGCTAATATGCAAGTGTCAAAAGAACTGAAATAAGGGGGCAGTCTGCAAAGGCTTACATACAAGGTAATCACAGAGGTAAATAGTGTATTAATATAACTGTTGGTTATGCAAAACTAAAATAAAGGGATTATCTATCTTATTAACCCTTTCACTACCGGGACTTTCAGACAAAAACTTGCCCAAAATACCAGAGAATTTTTAGCATTTTTGCTATCACTCCATTTAAACAGAAATAGAGCCTTGCTTTTTTTATTTACCTCTCAAACCTATATATATTTTTAAGTAGACAACCCAAGGTATTGATCTTGGCCCATTTTGGTATATTTCATGCCACCATTTCACCGCCAAATGCGGACAAATAAAAAAAAAAATGGTACTTTTTTCACAAACTTTGTGTTACTCACATAAATTATTTACATACTGCTTGTGCAATCATGGCACAAATGTTTGTAAAAGTTTCTCTGGGATCCCCTTTGTTCAGAAATAACAGACATATATGGCTTTGCCATTGCTTTTAGGTAATTAGAAGGCACCTTATTGCTGTGCACCACACTTCTATTATTCCCTGCAGTGAAGGGGTTAATCAGGTAGCTTAAAAGGTTAATTTTAGCTTTAGTGTAGAGATTAGCCTCCTACTTGAAACTTCCTACCCCCTGATCCCTACCTCTTCCCTCCCCCACCCCCCCCCTTGTAACCCCCATCTTAGGTACTGGCAGACAGTCTGCCAATATGAAAATAAGGCTTTTTTTAATAATTTTTTTAAATAATTTTTTTTTAAAATATATTTTTTATCATTTCTGCAGTGTAGGATCCCCCAAATAACTCTTTAACCCTCCCCCCTCTAACTGTTAGGTGCCATCTTAGGTACTGGCAGCTGTCTGCCAGTACCTATAAACAACCTTTTTTTTTTTTTTTAAATAAATAAATAAAAATATTTTGTATTATTTCTAGCATATTTTCCGTAGCGTAGTGTCCCCCCCACTCCACCCCCACCCGCAATCTTTAGTTTAGTGTCCCCCACACCCCCAGATCCCCTTTTCTGTAGCGTAGCTGCCCCATCCCTCCCTGTCCCTTTATTTATTTTTTTTACATAGGTAGGCTACTCCCTCCCGCCTCCCCTGCTGGACCACCCACCCGCCTACACCTCCCGCCGGCACCAGCAGCGATTGTTACAGACGGTGACACGCACAGATGCCTGAAGCTTCAGGAGCTCCAGCTCTCGGCTGTAACTTAAAGGGACATTAAACCCAAAAAAATTCTTTCAATATTCAGATACAGAATACAATTTAAAAAAAGTTTCCAATTTACTTCTATGATCAAATTTGCTTTGTTATTATTCTTTGTTGAAGGGATACCTAGGTAGGTAGCGTGCACATGCCAGAAGCCCTACATGACAGGAAATAGTGCTGCCATCTAGTGCTCCTGCTAATGTATAACATTGTGCTGCCATATAGTTCTGTAGACACATGTACACTCATAAGCTTACATCACAGCTTTTCAACAAAGGATAACATGAAAACGAAGACAATTTGATAACAGAAGTAAATTGGAAAGTTGTTTATAATTGTATGTTCTATCAGAATTATTAAAGAAAAATTTGGGGTTTTAAGTCCCTTTAACAGCTGAGAGTGCTGGAGCTTCCTGAAGCTAGGACGTATATATATACGTCCTGCGGTACGATAGCCAAAGTACTGCAGGACATATATATAAGTCCATTTGGGTGAAGGGGTTAAACAATAAAAAAATTTGAGTAGACTGTCCCATTAAATTTAACTTACAAGACGAAAAGCAGGCCTTGAAATTACTCGATCGCATCGACGATTGCGTGA